>NC_053143.1:46146648-46301885 GCF_016808335.1 Panicum virgatum
GACGTTGGTGGCCCTTGGCGGCAGATGGCCAGGTCATGGGAAGCAGCGCCCTTGGGTCTGTTGAGGTGCGCTCGGTGCCCTCTCCCTCCTCGGCATGGAGTAGGCCTGCTAGCACTGGGCGCGCTCCTTGTGTCCTGGGGGTCCTTGGGTGTGGGCTCCCAGGCACTGTTGCATCCTCAGTCGCCTCCTTGCGTTATTCTCCTACCTTCTGCCGCCTTTCAAGCTTGGTCGATGCCCTCTCGCCTCGATCGGTAGCTTCTTTGGTCATTGTAACGCCCGAAAAATCACTCCCGATAATTTTCTCTATCTTGTCCTAAATTCAAAATGAGTGAATTTAAAATGTTTGTGTACAAGTTTGAGCTCTACAAGATTCTGTGGTCAACATTGCACAAAAATATTTCTCAAAATTCTATCCCGATATATCCCAAAATCATCTCCAATAATTCCCTAATCTAGAGCATTTACTCTCCTCTGAAATCCTTCTCTAGAAATCCCCAAAAATATTCTCCAAATACATTTGGCCTGAAAGTCATCTCCAAAATATACCCTAAAGTTCCCCCAAAATATTCTAAAATTATTTCTACAAAGAATTCCTCCCAAAAATCTCAAGAAAAATCATTTCCTTTCCTTCATCTTTTCCCTCTCTACAACCTGTCATCTTCTTCCTTCCTCCTCCTCAGCCCTGTCACGTCCCCCTCGGAGTAGCCTACTCGTTGTGACCTTTCCGTTGCCGTCCTCCCCGTCGCCACCTCCCTGCGAACATCACTGTTCACCGTCGCCCCCTCACCGCCTATAAATACCACCCTAGGGCATTCTCCTCCTCTACGCTGAGCTTGCCGAGCCGTCCCGCTTCGCCGCTCGCCTTCTACCTCCTCCAATTGGTCGCCCGAGCAGCTCACGTACTTCACCGGTATCCATGGCCGTGGAGCAAAACACTACACTCACAAGCCACCATAATCCAATTCCTCTGATAGGGAGCACCTCCACCACCTCCTCTACCTTCGCCCCCACTTCTTTCCCCATCCCGGAGCCCGTCCCGAGCTCTCCACGGAGCTCCTAGGCGGCGTCAATGGCTACCCATGTCCGACTCAGCTCCGTCCCTCCCCGCATGCCTGGAAACCTTAGGATGGATTCACGTCATCATCCTCTTTCTCCCAGTATCCTTAGATTTGAAATTGGTGGCCGGGAGCTCCATTCCGGCGAAGCTCCGGTGAGCTTATGCTGTCTCGCGGCGTCGCCGACGCCCGACACCGAGCGCCCACGCCTGGGCCCCTTTCTGCCCGCTCCCTCCATCTCTTTCTGTTATGAAAGGTGGGCCATAGCACCCCAAGGCCCACCACTCATACTCCCTTCCTCTCTCTTAGGCTGACCACAATGGATCGAGCAAATGGACGAGCAAAGGACGGAATCACGCTGTAGATGCACTATAGATAGAGTGGGTGGTGGGGTAGGGAATAGGGATGGGGGAGAGGATGCTCCCCTGCTGTGGTCAGCCTAATCTTACATGTGGGCCCGAGGCCTCCACTTGGCTCACATGTCGGTGACTATGAAGTTCTATCCAGAAAACCTAAATAACCCCCAGACTATTACCATAGGTCTATTTTCACCCCTTAGCCACTGGAATAAAATCAGCCCACCAGCAGTCTTTTGAAAAGTCTAAATGTACCCTTGAACTTTCGCAGAAAGAATAAAACTACCCCTAGGCCATATAAATTTCATATCTTCTCCGTTTTTTAAACTCCGATTTTGATAATTTTGTTCCTAAATTCCTCTAAATTTGTCCTCTACACAACCATACACTTTATTAAGCTGACCACATATTCTGAAATTCTAGAATTGCCCTTGCCCCTCTTTTTATTCATAGCTCCGCCATCCGAACCCCGATTCGAGCGATTCTTCCGCCAAACTTTACCTCATCACAAGACCTATCTACCTAGACCCACTCCAACAGGCTCACCCCATCTATAAATATACCTCTTGAGTTACCACCCCATTCTCACACACTGACACCACTCGCACTCTCTCGCCCGATCTCGGCAAGCATTAGGCTTCCCAAGTGCCCTATTCGTTCCACTCCTCACATCGAGCTTCAAGTTGGTTGTTGGTTGACCACTGGTAAGCATCCCCATTCTGTCCCAAGAATAAGCCAGACTCATATCCTAGTGGAAGCTCCCATCCATCCTCCATGAACACTGGATTGCATTATTGATATGCTCGCTTGTATGTGTATTTGCTTGTTGTGCTTCGTTGAGCATCAAGAAGACATTCCTCAAAGCTAGTACCACAAGACGGAGGCTGGTGTGTTCGTGTTCATGGTCAAGAAGCTGGTTCCGCAAGTCCTCACTCTTTACCGGACAAAGCAACGACAAGTCCACTAGATCCTTTGATGCATAAAATACCCAGTTTTATAAACACAACCACGAGCCATTTAAATATATCTCTATTGCATTATTTTGTTGAAAAGTTAAAACATGGTAGGATAACCACCCTAGCTCAGCTTAGACTTTGCTACGCTTAGGAAAAGATATTATTTACTGTTTCATGTAAATGTTTATGAAAAATGATTTGAGAAACTTGTGTGGGTTTTTCAAAAGGGAAAAATGTTTATGAAACGGAAATGCGAGCGGTTATTATCGACGCTACATGTGAGCAGGATGGTGTTACGGTCCCTGGTTTGGTATGCCTGAATGGCTATGGTTTCGGCGTGAAATGCCTAGGGAAACGACTAAGCTATGTTGGTTTATCCGTCCTCTCTCGTTTAAGGACCGAGTTGCTGTTTCATCTTGCCTAACGCTTTAAGTGCAACCACACGATATTTTATGTGGCAATATTTAATCTGAACTTGCAAGGAATGGCCAGGCAGTTACTTGGTGGCTGGGGAGCATCGGACGACCAGGGAAGGGGAAAATGTTTTAGCCCGGGTTAGGGCGAGGTGGTGGCCCTAGGGTCTCTGTAGTAACTGCCAGGTGAATGATTTCATGTTTCGGGTTAAGAGAGGATCAAACATGCAAGCTACATGTCATGAGATCCAAACTGGGGTAGGTAAAGTGCACAACTCTGTGTAGAGTCTAAAATTTATTTAAAAAAGATTTGGTCCGATAGGTGATGCTATGAGGCAGGATGGAAGGGAAGTCCAGTGGCAAGTTTTTAAGAAAAAGGAAAAAGAAAGTGGGATATCTAAAGCTTCTCTTGGATGAGAGGATGCTTTTACAAAAGAAAAATGTTTATAAATTAACCCCTGCATCTAAAATACTTTTGCTGCAAATTACCTAAGCTCCACTGACTTAATGCATTTATTTCATCTCCCTGTCCATGGGAGAAGGTGGACTTACTGAGTACATTGTACTCAATCATTGCTTTGTTGTTGTTTTTTAGAGAAGAAGACCAGATCGAGTAAGGGTTATGCCTGCACCAAAATTGCCTATGGCATTTGGGCCGTTGTGATGTTCCTGCTGCATATATTGGACTTTGCACTACAAGTCCTTCTATTGTTTTTCCTTATCGAGTGTGTCGTGGACCAACTCTTAAAGTTGATTGCCGCATTAGGTCCGTCTCCAATCTGTAACTATCTGATGTATAAATGTGAGTACTAGCCTCCTGAGACTAGTATTTGTACACATTTGGGTCTCTAAAGGACTGGGGTGCTTCAGTCATGTTGGTGTCGGTCTCCTCTTCGGTGGTCGTTGCCATTGCGGCTCGCTGGGTCCTGCTGGGAGGTTGGTTAGCGAGTGAAAGCTTCGCTTGGCTTGTGCCAAGCCGATAGTGGTTGCGTTATGCGTAGTTCTCCCTCCTGAGGGCACTATCGGTGCTACCCATGCTTCCAGGGCTCCTCGGTTGAAAACTCAGTTCCTCCTGAGTTGTTCTCGGAAGGACGGATGATGACATCACTGCTGGCATCATTCCCCCTCCTAAGGGCGTCACTTTGTTGGAGCTGCCTTCAATTCTCTATCCGTTCGGCTTCGGATTGCTTAGAGTGGAGTTTGATGTCCGGCCGCGTCCTTAGTTAGCTTGCTGAGTTGTACCCGGTTTCTCTCTTCCCCTCTGCTTTCTCTAGTTGTTTATTTATGCTCTTGTGTGTTGTTTGTTTTCTTTTGTCTTTGTTGTAATCCCTTCTACTTAATGAAAAATGTGCTCTCCATACGTTTAAAAAATGATCGCTTACATATATATGGTTCAGTGAGCATTAGTAGCGTACATCTAGGCTGGCTCCGCCACAACTGTGCATGGCCCCATTCACTGCTCCATTCTTGCCAGCCCATCCCGCCTTTGTGTGCCTGCCGCCCGGTCTCTGGACGCCACAAGCCATCTTGCCTAGCTTCTACATGTTGCTGCACCCTAACCATCCTCCTTGCACACCTTTGAAGTGGCATAGTACGGCGGAGGGGCTTGTGGCAGCCACACTATGATGCAGGGAGAGTTTGGGGGTTGAGGGGATGTAGAGGTTAAAAGGAAGGGATAAGAGGTGAGATGCCTGGAGGTTAAGCAGGAGCCATTGATTGGTAAACTATAATCTGTCTCTAGAGTCTAGACAATCATAAACTTCATTTTAAGCTATAGGGTCCATATTAAAGTCTTTCAACCTAAGTAGTTGTGTGTTGATGCTAGAATCTACTACATTTGTGTCGAAATATAAGGCGTGGACGCTCCCCGGAGCCATGGAGAAGATGAAGTCATGGATGCATTGGTTGTAGCGCTTCACAAGGCAATGTACCCGAGGAGGACCTCCACACAGTGGGTGATGCTCGAAGCAGGGGCGGAGACACAGAGGGGGCAGGCATGGGCCTAGCCCCCTACTACTGATAATTTTGTACTAAAAAAATTTTAAATTCAAATGAAATTTAAAAAATTAGTACTATTGGCCCCTCCTAACGATGAAAAATTCAAGTTTCTGGCTTCCCCTGGCTCGAAGGGTCTCCTGGATTTGAGGGAGAAGGTGACTAATAGCTTGTAGGAGGCAACATGGTCGATGGCATGACGAAGGCGGTACGATGTCTGCCTCCGTGCTGACGTTGATGAGTGTGACCACAGCGGCCGAGTAGCCCTCGTCCTGCCAGGAGGGTGTCGACGAGTTACATCTATCATGGCGACGAAGTGACTGATGACAGGAAGGCCGAGGTACAGGACAACTGTCTCCTTCATGGCAGGCCTGATTTTGGAGAGAATAATGTTGTGGATGCGAAGAGCATCATATCAATGCCACCAAAAGATGCCATTATTATAGGGCGACGGGACAGACACTTACAAATTGTATACCACTACACATATAGTGCTTATCTAGACCATCCAAGGAGTAGTAACCATGAACATTGAGATGTGTACCAAGGACAGATGATAGACATTTACATAAAATTATATACCATATATGTATTTCATACATATACATCGAAAGGATATATATATCACATGCACGGGCCTCTCTGGGAATTCAAAATCATTTGAATCCCAACCTCCTCCACTTGATTTTTACTGTTCATCTATCTCGATCTCCTGCTCTCCGTGCTCCTATCGGTCCACCTCGTTCATTGCCCCTGCTACTGCGGTCACTCTAGGGCCGCCGCCTCCTCCACCTCCACCATCCAATGCTGACGACGACAAAGGAGGACAACAGGCGCTGCCGTATCCACAATCCTCACCCACGTGAGCGCTGCCGCCTCCTCCTCATCGACACGGGTGTCGCCGCCGCCTCCTCACCTGCACAGTCACCACTGCCGCTGCCTCTGAGAGGTCAAGTTGACAAGTACCTTGACCTCATATATTATGATGAGCGATTGTCTTTTGATGATTTGGAGGTTTTGCAGGTTTAGCATTCTTTGGTTGTGTGCTTAATCGGTTAAGGCTAATCGGAGGGTTGTGCTGCGTGTGTTGGTGCTGTGTGTGGTGTGTTCTTGTCACGTAGGTGGCATGTGGTGCTTAGGGTGGTAAGTTGGGTGGATTAACCTATGCATTCCGAGAAGATGTGTGTTTTCTTAGTCTGTGGTTGTGTAGGTACACGGGCGTCACGAGTCGACGGAGAGTTGCCGCGGTGGAGTCGTAACGATGGACTGTGTGGCGGTGGAGGGAGACCGGGACTGGGACTCGGGCCGGGTGATGCCGTTGGGCATCCAATCCTGGGCCAAGATGCAAGCACATGTGGAATGCGGGTTTGGTTGGTTTGGGCCTCAAAACCAACAAGAGGAGATGGCGGCGACATCGGCGAAGTCGAAGAGGAATGGGCCCTATGGCCTTGGGAAGCCGAGGAGGAATGGGCATCTAGGGCCTCAGAAGAAGCCAAGGAGGTATGGGCGTCTAGGGCCTCAGGACGCTGAGGAGGGACGGGCGTCTAGGGCCTCGGGAACTTCACTGAGGAGGAACGGGCGTCTAGGGTCTTGGGAAGCCTAGGAGGGATGGTGTCTAGGGCTTCAGCATGGAGTCTGGACATGCATCGTGCATCAAAGGTTTTGGCGGTTTTCTCAAAACTGCCACCGGAGACGGTTTCACGGTTTCCCCAAAACTGTGACTTGGTGGCTCGAGGAGTCGGTGTATGTGGTGTCATCGTGAAGCTTGCATCGAGACGAAGCAAAGTCGTAAAGGCGTCGTGTCCGTCTGATGAGAGATAGAAAAGTTGGACGGAATTACCCCCAGAGGGTATTTGGGTTGAGTTCTTCATGTAAGGGCACTTTGGTCTTTTGGCTGAGGCCTATATATATGTGTGGGCTGCTTGTGGCAGCCACTTCTCCTTCCCCCTTTGGAGAGGTCCTCTCATTTCGATTTGTGAGAGTTAGGCTAGGGTTTGGTGAGCAAGAGAGGGAGAGGCTCTTTGCTTGAGCTTTTTGCCATCCATGCTTCGATTGCTACAAGGAGTGGCTTGTAATCTCACATCATAAAGTAATTCAAAGTCCAATTTCCTTCTCAATTTGTCTCCCTTCTCTATGTGCTGAAATTTATCCTTTTTGCCATTTTTGGAGCCATTTTCTTGTGATTTTCGAGTTCAATCTTTGGCTGGAAGTTAGGGCAAGTTTGTGGTGGATTTGGGGTGCTAGATCTTGTGCAAAATCATCAAGACAAGTCCTCCATATCTGCTGCACAAGATCTTCCCTGAAATTCCCTATTTTCCATTTGATCTTGAGCTCTTTTGGTGATTTCTTCAAATCTAAGTTTGAGCTCGTCAGTGCTGGTTAGAGACCTTGATATGAGGTGGTATAACATATTCCAATCATGCATTGACCCCAGAAACCACTAGCAAGTGTTTGATTTCGTTTTCCCAAAATCAGTCAAAATCTGTCCCCTTCTCTTGTGTGATTCATTTTGAGGTCAATCTGAGATCTTTTTCAGTGGATCTTTTTGTATTACCTCGTTCTTGTGATAGATATTGTTTCCCCAAAGTTTCACATTTTCTAGACAAGATTTCATTAAGTTTTGAGTCGATTTTGTGCAAGATCTGCTGCTGATTCTGCTCTCTGTTTTTACTGTTAATCTCCAAACGCCGGATGGTCTGGCATCCAAACCAACTTCAAATGAGCCCAAAATTTGTGGAGATGTTCACTGACATGTTATGAAGCTCCAGTTAAAATTGCAAAATTTTTGGAGCTCATTTGCTTAGGGTTTGAGATTTTTATTGAGGAGTTGCTCAGGCTGTCAGTAGCGCCGGATGGTCCAGCGCTTCGTCCGGTGTTCCGTCCGGTGATTATTTGGTGGCTCAAATCTCATCCAAATGATATGAAAATTTGTGGAGGTGTTCCACAGTGGGTCCTGAAGCTTTAGTATTTTTTTTCAGAATTTATGGAATTTTCCAGTTTGGGGTTTTGCTCTTCCTTTTGGAGAACTTTCTGCAGTTAATGCCGGACTGTCCTGCGCTAAAAGGCGGGCCGTCCGGCATACCAAACTTAATCCAATTGAGCTTATTTTTCCTGAGCTCGGTCCCAACTCCCTGGTGAAGCTTTGGTAATTTCTGAGGAATGTTTGGAGGTCTTTTACTTAGGTTTTGGCTTCAATCTTTGCAACTTTGTCACGCTGTGTCTGCTATCTCCGGTTGGCAAGTCCATTCAAGTTGGCTTTGGTTTTTGTGCATCCGTTGGTGTGAGTTTGAGTTCAAGAGCTTCCACCCTTGCCTTTCTAGCCGTATCCTAGGTAAGTAGCCTTTCTGTACTATGTTACCTTGCACGTTTGCTAGGAGAGAGGTTCGAGGTCGAATTGGGGCATAGGCCACGTTCTTGTTTGCAAGAATTTATATTGGCTCCCTATTCACCCCCTCTAGGTCGCCATTTCGGTCCTTTAGCCTCGCCATGACCGCCGCTGCCTTCCCTCCTCCTTTAGGTTGTCAGTATCGGAATACTGGATAGGATCGTTTTTGGTTGAATAGAATCGTAAGATCAGGATTCTACCATAGTATGGGGATCCTATGAAACATATTTTTTTAATTTAATTTGACAAATATACCATATGAAAATTAATTTAGTAAATTACTCTTACTTAGCAGTTAATACGTGCATATACGACTTCAAGTAGTCCTTCATTAGTTTGGATCTCATGGTTGACTTTTATACGGGGCTAGGCTTCAGTGACGTACTGCTCTACCAGCGGTGACTTGAAAGGCTATATACTAGCCCCACAAGACCTGTACCAAATGACACGATGCTTTGTCGAGTACCTGTACCACTTGGTAGTCCACAACCTAGCTCCACAATTGATGCTACAAAGGCATATAACTTGCTTTTCTAGTATCGCACTTGTATCGGGATACTAAGGATACTAAGATACGTATCGGGATCCTACTTAGATACTACCAAAAAAGATACTACGTGCGTATCATTTAGTCTAAGTAGTATCGTAAGATACCACGATACGTATCGAGATACTGACAATCGTGCTCCTCCTTTGCTATCGGATTCGGTGCTGCATCGCCTCCCTACGCCAGATCCAGCCACATGCCATGGTTGGTCACCTCCGCCGCTGGATCCTAGTGCTCCGTAGGCTCACTCCACCAGATCTAGTGCCGCGTGGGCTTCCTTCGCCAGATCCAGTGCCTGCACCATGGCCAGCTGCCTCCGCTGCAGGACTCCATGTCCGGATGCCTCCGCCTCCAGTTCCCGCTGCCTGAGCATATACGCTCGCTCACCCTGCAGTCAACAGAGGAGTTCAGGAAGGTGGTGTTCGGGGGGCAGGTCACTGAGGAGGTCGACGACCCCAGGAAGATGTAAGTGAGATAGCCTCCGCGTTTCATGTTCATTACTGCTGTTAGACCTTAGCTGCATCCTCCTGCATGCTACATTTTTACTAGAAGTAAATTTTCTTTCAGTGTTTGCAAGCCCTGATAGTGGATTCTATTTAGCAAAGTGGAACTGCAAATTTGATCGACTAAACAGTATCTAGAGGTTCAGCATTGTCGCCACATGATCATTTCATTGGAAATACAGTTAATCTCGTCTTGTGTTCTTCTGCATTCTTAAACAACTTTTCGTGAATCAAAATGTGTGAGGATCATAATTCTTGTGATCTTCTTTCTTAGCTATTCAGTAGTACAAAATGTAGATCTAGCATTTGAGGAGAGTGTCAATGCTCACAACTCACAGCGAGAACAATGTGAGATTGAATTCTTTTTTTTCAAAAATAGTTTGACTCGGTTGGGGTTCTCAAAAGTTCAGATGCCCAACTTTATATACCATGAATCAATTTAGTTTTAACCATAAGTGTACTTAATTATTTCTTAGTTCGTATTTTACCTTACCAAATACCAATTCTTCACATGGCATGCTTGGTACTGGTACAAATACTCCGGCCTGACAGGTTGAGGGCACGCTAGCGGCTGGAAGAGTAGGGGCGGAGCTGCGCTCAGCGGCCTGATGAGGATGGGCTGCGTCATTGGCTCCTGACCCGGCAATGACGCAAGGAAGCAGCAAAGGGGAGGACAGGTGCTCGCTCTACTTCCCTTTTTCTTTCCATTTTGGTGAAGAAGAAGACAAGGGTATGCATCCATGCTTACATGTGAGATTTAGACGGCACTCAATTAATTGTTCCATGCTTCCATTTAGTTTAGTTTTTCCCTTTGTAAGTTAGACAAAGTGACAAACCATATGCTTAGCTTGAACTTTGGTAATAGTACGAACTGTATTTGTGTGGTTCTTGGTTCTCCCAAGGGTAAGCATAAGCATACATGCTTACCCTTTTGGTGAACTATGTTGTATGGCTGCTTTGTTACTTATTCCTACCCATGGTTGATGCCTTTTTGTTGCACATTGAGAATGAATTGATTCAGAGATAAGATATGGGTACTCATGTCTCCTTTGCTGATTTATTCAGTGCTTGGTGCTACTGATTTGTCAAAAAAAAAGGTATGGCTGATAGTAAGAGGAAAATTGTATGCTCTCATTTCTCATTTCCATTAGGCCTGATTGGTTAATTCAGGTGTGTACTGATTCCTGAAACAGCGTGTTAGAAACGATATATTTGTTCCAGGACGAATTAGAATGCACCAAAGCAAGTATATATATGTTCTGCAAATAGGTACAGATCAAAATTTCATGTAATTTCCTGCATCTGGGAAACTAACTAAATTTCCCTTGAAAACTAAGGAGGTTAAAGTATAACTGGTTTCCATTGTGCTAGCTACTAACAAATGAAAGACGGTACAGAATGCACTCACAAGTCACAACTCCATATGGATGTTCTTATTTTGCAATTATTTGTAGGGTGTTGAAAGGTACACAATATTATTCTAATTAACAAATAAACCACCCACATGATCAGGTTGTAGATTGTGGATGAATACTGTGCCAGTTGATATTTGCCATTGTACATTAAAGAACAGAGTGATGTGAACAGATAGCTACATCTGTTCATATCTAGAATGATATGAGTAGAGTTGTTTGTCATTTAAAAATCAAATTTACCAATGCTTAATATTTAACATTGCTAGGGTTGTAGAGTTGATCCTGTACCTAGAGTTGTGTCTGATCTCTATGGATAAAGTATGGTTTAATTGGATGATTTGTACTATCAATAATTCTCAATATTTCTGGTGAATGCGTGAACACTTGTGGCTGAGTGGCTGTCCTGAATCAGGTAATTGCAAATCACCACCCTTACAAATTCACATAATTAGCTCCTATTGTACTTGCCAAATCAATTATGTACTTTGTTCTTGATTTGTCCATGTCATTGTGTAGCAAAAATAGCTGGTTTTCGATTTTCGCTATGAAGTTTTAACTTTCCAAAAATCAAATATTAGTTGTTGTACGGAATGATTGAGGCTAGTTGCATGACTTGAGATTTCTCTGGATGTACTTGTTATGCGGTTGCTATATGGAAGACATATTCTAGTTGTATGTTATTGGAACTATTGTTTGTACTTAAGTGTACATATTAATCTATCCATAATCTATATGCTGGACAAATTGTAGGTGTATGCTCTGCTCAGTCTGTCTGAACCATGGAATGAATGTTCTGATCTATTGTTTTTGGGAGCAATGTGTATGATGAGTTTTCACTGAGATTGATCAAGAAACTAAGAAGGGATATTATAAAAACCCTTGTTTAATCATGAGGTTCTTGTTTTGTGAAATACAGAATCTGAGATGGAAAAATAGTCAAACTGAATCAATACTTGCCTTCTTTAATCATGTCTGCACTTGAATCAGATGCAACACAAGGATAAAGTTAGCATAATGCAATATCTCTAAGCTTCATGTGTTGACATGTGGTATTCTGATGGTACTATGTAGTTAGAAAAATACTTGTGCTGTCGAACTTAATATTTTGTGCCTCTGCCAGCCTGTTCACTATTGTTTTTCTTCGTTGGCATTGGAATACTTATACTTCATTTTGATTGTGATTATGCCTATCTATGCGGATCCGGCGGACTGTCGACGCCATGGTCACCGCAGGTGCACGTGGGCAAGTATGTGCGGTACACTCCGAAGCAAGTGAAGATGCTGGAGCGCGTCTATAGTGAATGCCCCAAGCCTAGCTGGCAAGCAGCAACACATCAGGGACTGCCCCATCCTCAGCAGCATCAAGCCCAAGCAGATTAAGGTATGGTCCCTGCTCGATTTGTGAGCTTCCTCACCTATTCTGCAAGTTCCTCGCCTGGTCCGTACCAAAGTTGTAGAAAAAGCATGCATACAGTTCCAAGTGTATTAGTACATCGCTTAAATGTTATCAAATTGAGAAGGCAACCACTACTGGAATACCCCCATCACTGCCGGGTCAAAAACACATTCACTGTTGGTTTTGGCGCCGGTAGAGCGTAATGGACAGTGATGGGGCTTGGTCATCACTGCCGGCTTACACAACCAGCAGTGATAACTATATATCACTGCCAGTTCTGTACCCCAACTGGCAGTGTTACTCGGAATATCACTGCCGGTTTAGTTCACAAACCGGCAGTGTCATTCCTTGTATTACTGTCGGTTCTTGCTTCTAACCGACAGTGATAATCTAGGTGTCACTGCCTGCTCAGGAACCTAACCAGCAGTGATATTGCTGGTATCACGCCCTATTAGTATTACCGGTAGTGATGGTAGGACTATCACTGCCTGTTTTGTCCTGATGAGGTAATGATTGGCTATTGTTGCTTATCAATACGTCACATATATCTAACTGGCACTAATATTGTACGACTGTATCAAATTGAGTATCACAGTTACATACTACAATTATTACATAGACAAAAATGCACATATAACAATTACATCACTTAAATGTACAATTATATTAATCTTGAGGTGGCAGAGCATGTATAATGTTGAACTATGCCGCGAGGCCCGCCACCAGCACGAGACTGAGGAGGGAGAGCGGCGGTCGGCGCACGCGCACGAACTGGAGGGAACGGCGACCGGTGCGCGCATGTGCAGAGGGGGCGGAGGAGTATAGGGCAGCGGGGGAGGAGCAGAGGGAGCGGCGGAGAAAATGAGAGGACGAGAGAGCCGGGGAAAAAGAGAAAAAGGGAGACTATTCGATATGAAAACAACTCTATTTTGCTTATTTCTACTACCTTGCTGGATGCTTCAAAGCCTCACAGGTGACTATTCGATGTTAACAAAGACGTGATCATGATCTAATCTCATATATTCAGTGTTCAGACGTTCAATATTCAGTTATTCACACATCACAGAATGACAGAATCATAGTGAGTATCTCAACATTTCATTACGTGTTTCATTGCTTGTTTCATGCTTTCTGGATGTATAGAGTAATATTTATTTTTTATTTATAAAAATAAAAATAAATTGATATATTTGCCGAGTCCCCGAATCCTATTTTTTAGGATTTGCCGAATCGGACACCCGCACCCGTGTCCGACACCGACACCCGCACCCGTGTCCATGTAACACAGGTGTCAAGTTCATTACGTTGTCATTAAAGTGAAAACATTTGTGATTATTATTCATAAATATATATTCCCTCTGTTCTCGAATGTTTGTCACGGTTGACTTCTTTTCAAAAGTTTAAACACTTGTCTTATTCAAAAAATTTATAGAAATATGCAAAATTACAAGTCATACTTAAACTACTATCAATGATATAAAGCAAATCCTAATTAGATAAATGACAATTCATTAAATTTTTTGAATAAGACAAAGGATGAAAGTTTTGAAAAAAAGTCAACCGTGACAAACATTTGAGAACGGAGGGAGTAATAGTTAACTCATATCCCAATCGCGTACATGTTCAATCCTATACATGTTCAATCAGAATGTAGGAGTTTATAATCCGTTCTTAATTCTTAGTTAGAAACTCGGACGGGATGGACAGATTAGTTTTGCTATTTTTCTTTTCTTGTTCCTACATACTGCACATCAGGTGTGTACCTAAAGCATGATGATAGGTGTACCTAAACCTTTACGATAATTAAAAATATGGTAGCTCGTAGAACAATACCCGAAAAAGATGACGTATCCTTGATATCATATAGTGTGGCTGTATAATTTTTATGTGTTATTGCCTGTTCGTACTAGATTAGATACATGTCTTTAACTGTACTTGGTGTCCATTTTTGTTCCCTTGATTGACTGGATATATAGAAAATTAGGAGATAAGCCACGCTAACACCACGCCCATATTAGTGCGAGTCTACATGATGGGTTTGTTGATGCGATCGTGTTTTTGGTTTAGAAGCATATGCTAGAACTAAGTATGGACACGTAAATTTGAGTGTGCTTGTCACATACAGAGGGGAAAGGCTGAAGCAAAAGAGTAGCAGACATATAAAAAAGTAAAAAAAAATAATGCATCCTATCTTATTGTAGGGTGAACGTGGGGCTATATATTATTTTGTTTCTGGTCTGCTGATGTATAGGACATGTATTTATAAGCATTATTGGAACAAAGTACATACACGTAATTTAAGTGTGCTTATCATGTATCGATGAGGAGAGTCAATGTGTTCCGAGGAAGGGGTGGAGAAAAATAACAACAAACACATAAAAAAGTAAAAGAGTTAATGAGTCTAATTATCTTATTATAGGGTGAACGTGCGTCTAGGTATTATTCTATTTGTGGGCTGTTGCTGCATCAGCCAGAGTTTATAAGCATTGTTGGAACGATGTATGTAGATGTAATTTGAGTGTGCTTGCCATGCATTGATCGATGAGTACGGTCGATGTGTGGTTTCACAAACAAAGTCTGGAGTAAGAAGAGCACGTATGAAAAGTAAAAGAATTTATAGACATGTTTACCTTGTTACAGGATGAACGTGGGTCTGGATATTATTCTATTTTTGGGCTACCGCTGCATCGAACGTACGTGGCCAAAATGAACGGACAAACTTGAACCAACATAAATGGAGAGCATATCCAGTGCAAACCGGGCACATGGTGCAACCGTAAAAACGGCCATCCCTACACACATGATGATGAACATCCAACGACATGATAGGATCAGCGGAGGAATCTCTTTAAAAAAATAGAATAAGCGAGGGGTTAACTGTAAAATGCTTCTCACTGTAGGATGGGTGTTGGATGCACGAGATGAGTTGTTTTCACGGTTACACCAAAGATGAGTTGTTTTCACAGTTGCACCAAGGACCTAGTTTGCACCTGATATATTCTCAACATAATAACGTATAAGGATATATGTACATGTTTCGATTTATTTGGATCAAAAAGTACAGTTGTACTAAAAATAGCTCAATCGATGGCTGACACGTGGCATGCCTCAGAAGCCACGGAATCCTTCCTCGATAAGGATTTGTATATTTGTATATGAGGGCTGTCTGCCTTCGCCTGTAGTACACATTCGCTCTGAAGGAGCACACGTCTGTAGTACACCATTTTTCGGGTTTTATTTTACTTGGTCATTTCTTAGATCTTTGTAACATCTTGCTCCTATCTAAACTATGTCTTGAATTCCTTTCAGGTAACCAATACTCCATTCACCGAGCAGTTAGGCCGCTGTTTCGCTTTTGCAAGAACGACTGATGACCTTTGTGTAACAAGATCGAGAATTGGAAAGTCGTTCTTGTGGTTGCTGATTCAATTTTGAGGACATTGGAAGCTCAGATCATCAAGAAACCCCATTAAATATTTATAAAAAGAAGTATGTTCATCTTCATATTTCATAAACGAGGAATTGTCCTTCAATCTCATTTTGGTGTACCTAATCTGCACTCCATATTACAACATAAAATTATTTTTATGTACCTCATCAGTTATGTGGTTGAGTAATGGAGAGAACAATTATTTCCGTGTAGGAAGATTATTCTTATTTACCTAGGAAATAAATTGTACAAGCTGTCAAGGAGTTTTGTCTCTACAATGTTCCTGCCGGTGCATCATGATTTATCATTTACTTTTGACAGGTGTATTGTATTATATTTGTTACATTTGATCTAGTCAAAGTATGACTTGCTGAGAACAAGTTCATTGACATATATTTAGGTGTACAAAAAATTTATGTCATTAGAAAAATATTGATGTTCTTTAGAAACAAAACAGAGAAAAATTTAGATTTAAGTTAACTATTGTACTTTGTTGTCCTAGTAGGTTGTTCTCACATGCACTACGTGTGTTTATTTGTGTTGCTAAGTCTGTATTGGGCATGCAGCGTAGAGGCTCCGGTTCAAAATATACATTAAATAATAAATACATGGTGGGAAAATGTGCCACCTGTCCAGTACAATAAAACATGCAAATAGTCACCTGTGTAGCATGTGAGGGGGTACATGAAGCATCAAAATTTATGTCTCATGAAAACATCTTTATGTCATGTCATTGTACAGTAGAAGTTGTCAAAAACGCCACCCAGCCCATGAAGCACTGCCTATACCTAACAAAAATGGAAGAAAAAAATAAAAATACAATGAAATACATATACAAGGGACAAAATAGCACATATCCTAATGCAACAGCTTTGTTCTTCTTTCTATGGGACGGTCAGGATAGCAGTTGCATGTGTAACCGTCTTCCGAAATGATTTTTCACAATAAGAGTTAAAAAAATGGCAATAGGGACCGATCCCCAATTTCTCATGGGGAATTCCTTTATTAGGGGCTAGGTATGGGGGCATTTTACTTCCCACGGCGATCTTCGTGAGGAAATTTCTCCCCCGTCGGGTTTGGTGGGGACGAGGATGGGGGAGCATCCCCCGTACCGTTGGGTGCGGGGATCCCTATTTAATGTGTCACCTATAAAATCTAATAAAATATATCATACATTATACTTTACATTTCCATCCATGTGTCCAATTCTTCCACTAACCAACCATAAAATGTTATAATTAGAGGTAGCCACACTAAGATCATGTCTTCTTATCTTTATTTGAGACGAAGTGGTGATGACAATGAGTAAAACGAGACAGGGACGGAAAATCCCCACGGAAATGGGGATGAGAAGAATGTTGTCTCCGTTGCTGTTTGTGGGGACGGGGACGGAGAATTTTTCTCCCTACGGGGACGGGGATGGGGAGGCATTCCCTGACGGGGAATTCTTCATTGCCAGCACATGGCAGTTCAGTTCTATCTAACTCTAGGAGATAGAGATTCCAAGCTTCCAGTGGACATCGACGATGACGAGTGTGTGGGTGATGGCAGGCCGCACATCGAGAAGTTCTACTATCTTTTTCTAGGTACAAGCTGAATTTTTCCACATGCGGAGGATGCTGCAGCCTGTAGGGGACCTTATGGAGTCATTGTCGCTCTTTACTTGCTCGGTACTGTAGTCCTCAACACAAGTGACAAGGATGAGATTTATTGTTCCTACAAATTAAAGAGCCAGCTAATGTTGATGGCTGAAGTACGCAATTTCAAAGCAACTACTCTTAACCAATTCAATTTTAGAGGCCGGTTAAGCATTAGTTTAGAGGCCGTTTGGTGTGGCTCAAAGAGCAAGATTTGTCTGGTTATGTTGAAAGTTAGTTATCAGTTACTCAATATGCTTTTTCCATATATGGTCATAGTTCTCCCTTTTTCATAGGACCAGTACCCTTCATATATAACATAGTCAATTACAATCCTGTTATGGTAGAAAAAAGTCACGAGCCATATGGCATTTAATATTTATTTTTGAAGAGCTTTAGTCGACGATGATCCGACAAAGAGGCATCATGCTTTGTTTGGGATAGCTCCAGCTATATAAATTTTCTGGAGGTGGAGCTGGTTACTATAAGCTTAGAAAATCGTAGAGTTGAAGTTATGACTATGTAGAAGATATTTAGATGAGTTATTTTCTTCAAAGTTTAGATTAAAATAATTTTTGAAACTATTTAAAAATGATCTTAGTGGAGCTATAAGTCCTCTCTGGGCTGTATGCATGCATGGTGCACGCGGAACAAACTTGTTTTAAAGCATATCTTGTCCAAATTATACGAACAACACAACATTATTACATTGTCGCAATACCAAAAGATGTGGGCTTAAGAAAAAGATGTACAAACAACTAACAAGGTACATGACGCATGAAGAAAACCTCAAGGACTGCATAGCTTACTCCCTCCATTCAAAGAGAGTAGGAGTGTAATATAATAATGTAACGCGCGTAAGAACGTCATAATCATGTTACTAGTAATTCAGCGGCGTGCTAGCCCCAGGCCAGCGTGAACGTCCACCAAGAACTTGCCAAACGCCGCGCGAGACGATCCACCATCCTTCCACGCCATGTCTGCAGCCTCTTTGTGTGCCATCACCTGTGCCCTGAGCTGCTCCCCTTTCTCGGACTCCATCACAAGCCTTACCTTGGCCTCTACCTCCTCCGCCGTGACCAGGCCCTGCTGCCACCCCACCATCTCCACGCCAACCCAGTACTCCTCCACCATGAACACCTTGTTCATCTTCTGCTCCGCATACAGAGGCCAGCAGAGCATCGGCACGCCCGCAGTGATCCCCTCCAGCACCGAGTTCCACCCGCAGTGCGTCACGAACGCCCCCGTCGCCCGGTGGTGGAGCACCTCCACCTGCGGTGCCCATAGCTTGACTACGCGACCACGGCTATTGGTTCTCCCCAAGAAGCCCTCGGGCAGAAGGGCATCAAGGTCTGGGTCAGCGCAGGGGTCTGATGGTTTCTCTAGGTCATCGTGGGAAGGGGCTCTCACCACCCATAGGAACCGGTGGCCGGACCTCTCGAGGCCAGCGGCGATCTCCTTGAGCTGCGCCTCGGAGTGGTTGCCTGTCCCTACGCTCCCAAAGCAGAGGAACACAACACTGTGATCTGGTTGCTCGTCGAGCCATTTCAGGCACTCGTGCCTTTCTGTGGCCTCGCTGTACCCGGCGACCAATGGCCCGACGCAGTACAGCGGAGGCATCGTGGGGAACCACCGTGGATCCCCAAGACCTTTCACCGCACGAGCCTCGAGCGACACGAACGTGTTCGCTAGAATTCCTTTGGTTTCTTGGATTCTGCGCATCATGTTCAGTCGTACCTTTTTTGCCTCGCTCCCTGGATTCCCAAGCAAAATGAAGGATGTGTATGCATCATAGACCATACCAATGGCGTCTTCGCAAAATCCTCTGTGCCACAGCCCCCACGATCCTGTGCATCAGCCAAGCGTCAAGCCCAATCTAACATTGCGCACATCTGACAAGAACTGGACAAACGCGCCATTCTGGACGAACCACCATCCTTCCACGCCATGGCCGCGGCCTCTTTGTACGTTGTCACCCTCTCTCTAAGGCGCTCCCCTGCCTTGCACTGCATCACTAGTCTCACCTTGACCTCCACCTCTTCAGCCCTAACAAACCCATGTCGCCACCCATCCAGCAACATGCCGAATTGCCGATATCGGCTTCCTCCACCATAAACGTCTTATTCATCTTTTGATCCGCATATAAAGGCCAACACAACATTGCGAAGTCCGTTAGATTGTGATCTACTCCAGCACCGAGTTCCACCCGCAGCGTGTCAAGAACGCGCCTGTCGTCTTGTGATGATAGAGCACGTCCACCTGCGGCGCCAGCTTGACAATAAAGCCACGGGCCACGGCCACTGGTCCTCTCCAAGAAGCCATCAGGCAGGAGATGAATTGAAGATTAAAGGTGAGGGGTAGCGTTTCTGTGACGATACACCAGTGTGCATGGATTGCATTACATGCTGCTACCACATCCAAGCCTTTGTCAAACTACCGATCAACAAACGATGGGTGAGGCACCGATGCCATGCATTGCTGTTGTGGACCAGACCACTTGCCCTGCTGGCCCTGGTGTCGCTACTTTGTTGTGCTTGCTTGTCGAGCATCTGTAGCTGTCTCCTATTCTCCTTCCTAATTTTCGTAGACCTCTATGTATCTTATTATTATGAGAGTACCTTTTCTTAATCCTGCGGTCTCCCGATAAGCTTTTTTTTTGGGCCAAAAAAACTCACCATATGCCCCAAATAAAAGGAAGGTTGGGCCTTTCCCACTTATGTGGCTGTTTGGTTTGAGGTCTAAATTTGGCCAATCAAATCTTACTATTACTAATTAGATATTCCAACCAGACGTGCTAGAAAAAAGTATATTAAAAAATTCTCACAAAAATAGTAAGGTTCATAACATGCGTAGCTTTCTCGCCCTGTGATGCATTTTGCGCTCCTGTACGTCCATCGCAGCATCACACTCCTCCGCTCCTCTGACCGTAGCGTCGGTTCCACGCGAAACCGTGTTGCACTGTTCATCATGGGCTTTTACGTTTTATGACCCGCCGTCAGCTCGGTCGCGGGGCTCATGGACTCCTCTCCTGCTGCGGGGGTCTGGACACCCGTCGTCGCCGCCACCAGCCGCCGCCGACATCTGCCTCTCCGGCTCCATTCTACCCCATAGCTCTACCGGCTCCTCCGAACTCATGTGGCCCTGTAAACGTCTTCATCTTCCCTGCCGAAAGGACGCTGTCCTGTTGCTTGGGAAGGCGCCAGTGCCGCCCCCCGGCGTCGCTCTGGGGCCGCTACCGTTTCCCCTGCTCTAGGGCCTTGCCGATAGGATACGCTGTCGCTCGCCTTCTTCTCCTGTTATGCCCATAGCGGCACCGGCCTGGCTGCCCCCCTCCTCCATTCTTCCACTGGACACTATGTCTCTGCCAACTGCACTGTACCGCGTGCCGCTACGTAGGCCTCACGCGCTCAACCAACCGAAGCGCATGTGGGGGGGGGGATAAAATCGGTGTGCAATCCCCTTGCCGCCTCCACTGTCTCTATCGCCACATCTTCCCCCGTCTCCCAGATCTGACCATGGGCACAGCAGGTCGGCAACAACAACCACCGGAGCTTAGGAGGGCAAGGTTGATCGAGCCCCCATGAGTTGACCAGACCACATAGCGCCCCTGCCTTCTCCCTCGCTAGCTCAAGCCCCTGGCCTACATGCTCAGCCGGCGGCATAACGTCAGATTCTCTCATGACCCGTTCATCCACTCCCTCTTTCCAGTCGATCCTAACCCCATTCTATTCTGTGGTAGGAGACGCGGCACCGGCACCGTGCGAGGACGACTGCGAGATACGGCATATGCCGGTGGTATGCAGGTTGGGAAGTCCAAGGTAAGAAGTATCTCACGGACGAGACCATCCTCACCGAGCACCAGAGCCACTGTAGCTGATGCTAATATGACACGGCATGTGTTCATCCTGGCAAGACCAATTCGTCTTCAATTTATGCCATGACATCGTGTTGCAGATCATATCCCTGCTCCTTGATAAGCGAACAAGAACCTCTGTTTCTCTTGCCACACTAGCAAGATCCATCATGGTCGTCGTCCACCACATCTGACATGTTCAAGTGTTCAACCTTTTACTCGCCCCTTGGTTTGTCTTCAGCATTAGCTCCTGCTGTGAAACATGTGACGGCAGACTAAAGAGCCACAAGCATATATGGCTTCAGAGATGTGGATGATGTGTTCGAGGTAATGCTCAACAAGTTGTAGTAAAGATAGGCATGATGTAGTAAAGCTGCTTCCCTGCTCTGACTTCATGCTCTTTTGCTCCAACCATTAATTTAAGACGTTAATTCAGCAGTGTCACATAACAAGTCGATGAATTCTCTTCATCGCGTTTACAGTAGTGGTGGGTGCCTGCCCGCACTATCTTGGAGTAGACCAATCCTAGCACAGGCTGCACACAAGACAAGTCCACACCAATCACTTTGTGAGAGGTGGCCAAATCTAACTACCCCTGTTTCTCATGTAAGTCATATATCCATGGTTGTTGTCTTAAAACTCTCCTTCATTTCAGGCCGATTAGTTGCCTTAGGCCCTGAATACACGGATAAATTAAGCAGGTTCTTCAGGTGAGCTCAGAGTTCCATAGAGCAGAATACATTTTTTCCTAAACTATTTCAAGACCAAAAATACAATTTATCTCTTTACAGGATACTATTGTACTACATAAATTAAATGCATTTTATGTCAAAGTATTCTTTTCTACTAATTTCAGTTTCATAGTATGATATGCTTTGAAACAATAACTGATTAGAAGGATGTACATTATAAGACATTATCTATCTTTGTGCAAGGGATGAAACCTGTAACCCAGTATATTTGGTGTACCCAGAAGCTGATTTGAGAACATGTGTCACAATATAAAATGGTCAACAAATAGATCTCACTGTTAAGAAAACTATAAAAGATCGGTGGTACAACATTCTGTATAGTGCATCATCCTAGCGATTATGCTCCCATAGATTTTGCAACTCTGGAGCTCCATATTTAAATTTGATTTTCCAAAGTATCTAGGATAGCAAAAAGACTGGCCTTTAATTTAGCTTCTATTAGGCAGCATGCTGATTATATTCCATGCTATGAATGTTTTGCTCGCAAGTGTTAAAATGTGTTATATATAGTTTGTAGTCGCAATTTAGAGGTCCTCTCTTAATTGACTTTGTTTCTGAGCACAAGACTTTTTTCTTCTTCTAAAGAAATAGGTACATCTCTGCTTTTCTTCTTCGTCTTCCTTTGTCCTGTTTCCTTTTTTGTGCTATGCATCATAAATTCAAATTCTCTCATCAAGGTGGAATATGGTTCATGTACCATGCAGAAGGCTAATATGAGGAACCCGCACAAACAGTTGTTTTCACCATATGAGGAGAGAATTTCTGCATTTAATTTTCTATTGCCTGTCGCAAAATGCCACTACACGGTCATCAAGATGCACCATCGGTATGTATACCTAATTGTCAATATCTCACACTAAAGTAAATTACTTTTGCATGGAGTCCATAAAACAAAAAACAAAGCAAGCCAGTCATGGTCTAAAATTTTTCCGATCTTTTGTTCTACTAAAAATAAAAATTACCTTCATAACGACATCACTATGAACCAACTCATTTTTTCCATCAAATAATTAAAGTCATCTATTAACCCCAAGATGCTTCACAGTGCCCATCTTTATATTACAAAGCAGGGCTTTGTTTAATTCTGGACTTAAGAATGTGTACTTCATGAAATAATTCTACTCCAAATTTAATTATAACCATGATACAACTTCAAATAACTTCTTATCTGTTGTCATTTATTTTACCATGTGCTATTGTTACATATTTATATGATCTCTTTATTTTGGTGTCATCAGTAGACTAAATTCAACAGGTACTTATGATGCAGATTTTGGATGCATGTAACTTGCTCAAGATATACTGATCTTCAATAAAATATGTGCTTTGTGCTTTCCCTTTCCATGGCAACCATCTGACTTCTCGCTTCTGTATTTATTTTTGTGCCAATTTTAGTACCTAACGCAGAGCCCTCGGTTCAATATGAATTGTTTGATTAGGTGTGAAAATGTACTGCTACAGTTCCGCTACGGCCTACTGTATGGTCACATGAATAAAAACATCAAAGACATTGGTAAAGCCTCCTAAATTTACATATAAATTACACACCATGCTAATTATGAAATATAATTTAAAGTAATCCCCTGAATTTACATAAAATTACCAACATGCCATTATGAATATTTCTAGATAACCTCCTAAATTTACATGGTAACTGCAAATATACGTAACTATGAAAGATTATCCTAAATTAATCCTCTAAATTACCCATTATGCTATTACGTAATATGACTTACAACGACTACATAAATCTACATTTAAACTACACACATATGCATTAAGAGAGATAGTATAATATAAGTTATAATTCAAACTAAATTGATATAATCAATTTAATATATAATGTGTTTAGCCCTTTAGTTGTATGTAAATACCGGTTCTTAAAAAAGAAATCTAACGTTAAATCTGTATTTAAATTACCAAATTATACTATTTAAAATTAGATAAACAAAAGTGCATCTATATTTTTTATAACAACTTATATCACTATCAATTTAGCTACTAACGTTAAGTTTAATACATGTAAAGACTCTAACCCATGCGAGAGCACGAGTTGATTTATTAGTTTTAACTAATTTTGACCCCATTTAAATTTAAATTAAAATTTAGCCAAATGAAATTATTCTCATTCGTTCACATGGCTTATTTACCCTAAATAAACCGTGTGGATAAGACAAAAATTATTTAACCAATTTTAATTTAGATTCAAATATTATCAAAATTAGTCTAGATTTCACCGGTCAAATTAGATCGCAAACAAAATAATCCCATAATATCTACACAACTGTGTACGACCCCTTTGTTGCTCCATTCTTCCCATCCTGCCTTTGATTTCTAGTCGTCCGCTCTCCAGACACAGCAAGCCATCTTGCCCGGCCTTTGCATGTCGCCACACCCTATCCATCCTCTATGCACCCCTTGGCAGCGGCATAGTGTGGCAGAGGGGCGTGCGACGATATTGCCGTACTATGTCACAGACTCACAGGCAGAGTTTGGAGGGGGAGGGGCATGTATATAGAGGTTAAAAAGAATAAGAATTAAGTGAGGCAAGATGCGTGAAGCTTAAGCAGGAGTGTTCGATTGGTTCACTATTTCTAGACAACCATTTTAACCATAGGGTCCATATTCAACTCCCTCAGCCTAAGTAGTTGTGTATTGATGCTAGAATCTACTATATTCGAGAGATTTCAAAATATGGGACTAAGTTCGCATGCCTTTCAGAAATTGACACCCACATTACAACGACATGTGTGATTACTTTGCGTCTCTGACATGTAGGTCAGGGTGTCAAATTCTGAAAGGCATGCGAACTTATTCCCAAATTCTGAAATAACTCATTTTATCTGTCTCAAAATATAGGGCCTTTTAGAGTTTGTCCTAAGTTAAACTATTATAAATGTCACCAAGTTTATTAAAAACGCATTTCAAGACGGTGGGAGTAGGTTACTAGTAAGTGAAAAATATTTGTTTTATTAGAAGCACATGAAAATTGATAAAAATATATTTTTTCTACTAGAAAATAAGTTGTTTTATTTCCATATATAAGTTTCATCCTTCTTATTATTAAAAAGTTATAAATATTATTTATTATTTATGATTTTGTTTATAATCATAAGTATTTTAAATATACCTTATATTTTTTTAAGATTTGTATTATTTTTAAAATAAGACAAGCGAGTAGCGACCAAACTTATACACAGAAATAAAAAACTTTTGTTTATAAGCATAGTCGAACTTTGGCCCAGCAAAAAAAAAACGACCCGCAGCCTGTTTTAACCGTATATAGTGGTGGACGTCCACCTGTGACGCCCACTGCACAGCTTGACGACGAGGCCGCGACCTTTTGTCCTCTCCAAGAATCCCTTGGGGAGGGCAGGAGCACGTCGAGCTCTGGGTTGGAGCAGCAGCCATTATTCGAACGGCATCTTTGGGTCTTGGGTCATCGTGGGCAGGGGCGCGCACCCGGCCCCCACAGGAACCATTGGCCGAACCTCTCAAGCCCAATGGTGATCTGCTTCGGCTGCTCCATTGAGTGCTTGACTTCCCAGGCTCCTAGCCTCCAACGCAGAGGAACAGGATGCTGTGCTCTCGCTGCTCATCAAGCCACGCGATGCATCGTGGACTCACTATCACTGGGTAGGTGCCTAGGACTAGGGGGAGCCGTTGAGGCGTTGATCCCCAAGAGCTGCCTCCGATCGCCCGAGGTTCCAGCGAAGCGAACGTGTTCACCAGGATGCCGTGAGTACCCCGTTCGTCATGAACTTGTATATCTCACTGCATGACTGTGTAACAAATATGGCATCATTTATGTCATTTCGAGTGATTTTGGTGATTGAATGACAACACAATCAATGAGACTAATATGATTGTTAAGATGATAATTCTCAGGCTTTTATGTTCAAGTGATGACAAAGAGAAGATAGGCGTAGCTAGGCCCGAAGGGCCGCCCTGAAACCTCTTCGGTCCAAAGTACAAGAATTGAAGAGACCGTGAAGAAATCCAAGTCAAAGAAATCAAGACAGAGATACTTCAGTAGCACCGGAAGAACCGATGCTATAGGCATTGGTGCATTCGATGGTTGTTGGATGATCCGATGGCCTGGCTTTTGATGCAAGTCTGTGAGGCACCGGTTGAACCGACGGATCCATGAAAGGCATCGGTGCATTGGGCATACCTTGTTCCAGAGACGATGTCAAGCGCCCAGGAGAAGATCCTTCAGCACCGGTTGAACCGGTGATGCATCGGAGCAAAGCACCGATGTAATGACGTCAGTAAACAGTGCGTCAGAAGCTCAACGGCTACTTCGGGTCTGAGAGTGACCGGATGAACTGATGCTACCCCAGGCAGAGGCATCGGTTCATCCGATGATACGCAGATTTCTGCTGACCGTTGGAGCAATGGCTACAAGACTTGGTGGCCTATATATATGGCATCCCCCGGCCATTTGAAGCTTGCTAGAGTTGCTAGAAGTCACACACACACCCAAGATCATCTCCAAGCCATACAAGAGCCCATTGATCATATCCTTAGCCTTTAGCACTAGCCTTGTAAAGTGTGAGTGCTAGATTAGCTCTTATTGAGTGAGATTGCAAGGCCTTGAGCCCTTGTGCTGTAGTTCTCTAGTGAACCAAAAGAAGAGCTTGGTGCGCCGGCCCCTTGGAGCTGTGAAGCTCGCCGGCAACGTCATCGACCCTCCGACTTGGTGTGGAGCGGTGACGACATCTTTGTGCGGGGGACGTGGAGACCCCCATCCTTTGTGGAGAAGCTCCTTAGTGGAACCCGGAGCCAAGGTGACCGTGATTGTGTTTACAGAAGAGACTTGGTGGCCGAGTAGCAATACTCTTAGTGAGTGCTACAACAACGTGGATGTAGGTGTGCCTTTGTGGCTAACCGAACCACGGGATAAACACCCGCGTCAAGTGTTTGCTATCTCCTATCCCGCTCTTTAAGCTTCCGCATTTCATACTAGCAATTTGTATGCCTTTACTTTCATAGAGTAATTTCTTGATAGGAAAGGGTATATGTTGCTAAACTCTTTTGGGATAGGGGTTTCACTCTAGAACAACCATAGTTGCACATCTAGATAGCTTGTTTTAGTTTAATTTTGTGCAAACTAGTTGGAGCCATAGGTCTAAGTTTTTAGTTGCCTAATTCACCTCCTCCCCCTCTTAGGCTAGAGCGCACTACCGGTCCTTTCAGCCTGGGGCCTCGAGCATTTCAGCCATGAGATAAGAAGCCGGCAGGGGTGGGACGCCATGGAAATCGATTAAGGCATCTTCTAGTTCCTTGAATCTTGGCTGGCCGTCTGAGCAGATCGAAGGAAACTGCAAGAATACAGCGAGGCTGGAGGCTGTTCATGGGGTAGAAGACTAGAAGGTGTAAAGGGGGATCCAGAGCTTCTTGGCGCGCGACGCAGAACGGGTCGATGCCTGCCTCGATGGACCCGGTGCCCACGAGGCCACGACCAGTCGACCACGGCCTGGACGCTGCCCGGCCCGGAGCCATTGGCTGATGAAGTCGTGCAGGCGCTGGTTGTAGCACTTCACGAGGGCAATGTACCCGAGGAGGAACTCCATGGCGTTGGCGTGAACAATGCTGGATCGGAGGGTCTTGGATTCGAGAGAGCTTGTATGGAAGGTGACTCATGGCCATGGCTTGGAGGAGGCGACGCGTGCTCGATGGCAACGGCGAAGGCGGTAAGATGTCTGCCTCCGTGGTGACGTCGATGAGCGCGACCACAACAGAGTAGGCCTCCTCCAGGACCAGGAGGGCGTCGGCGAGCTGCATCATGGCGACGAAGTGGCTTACGAGAAGGACCGGGTACAGGACTTCTGTCTCCTTCATGGCGGGCCTGGTTTTGGAGAGAATAACGTTGTGGACGCGAAGAGCATCGTATCCATGCCACTAAAGGATGCCATTAAAGGCTCTGTCTGACACGAGATAGATATTCCAACGGACATCGACGACGAGGGCGTGGGCGACGGCAGGCCGCACACCCGCCCGGCTCTGTTCGCCCATCGAGATGTGCTACCATCTTTTTGTACGTACAAGCTGAATTATTTCACACTAGTACTCTTAAAATATATATGTGTTTAGGTAAAATTATCGCAATATAAGTTGATGATTTAAAAATAAAATAGACATAATTTAGCTTAACTATTTTTTAAATAATATAATTTAGTAATTTTAATGTAGATTTAAAGGGGAGTTTTTTAAATAATAACATATGTTGGTATTTACATGACATATATTATAATAGTGACCACGTCGATTTAGTGTAAAAAATTATAACTTGTATTAAACTATTTCACATCATACATACGTGGGTAATTTAAGCGTAAATTTATATGGTTGTTGTTAGTCATCTTTCACAATAGCGTAGTGGGTAATTTAGAAGTTAATTTAAGATTATGAGGTGTTTTACAGTGATTGAAAAGTACTAAAAATAATTATAGAAAGTAGTAACACTGCTTTTAGTATTTTTAGAGTATTGTTTCATTTAAGTGAAGTACTGAATAGAATTTAAGAAAATAATTATTTTTTCAATGAATGATAAGATGGACCCATGTCGTATTACTACTGGATACACCCTATTTGAGTACCGGACCCACCCTATTTTAACACTAGACTCATTTTATTTTATTACCGGGTCCACATATCCTTCTATAACACACGATGGACGGTCCATATTAATCACAACCATCGTAAAAGTTGTATAAGAATATTTCATAGTGACGTATTCGTGAATACTATATACATTTTAGAAGATTATCTAGTTATTTTTATAATAGCATTATACATAATTTATATGTAAATTTGGGGGGTTATTTTAATTTATATTTTAGAATGGCATGCACTACTACAAAACAGGCCTTTGTTCCAGGCCATTTGTCCCGGCAGCCTTTGGGCCCGGGACAATAGGTGGCTTTTGTCCCGGGTCCAACGGCTAGCCGGGCCAGCGGGGGGACAGGGGCCTTTTGTCCCGGTTGGATCCACCAACCGGGACAAAAGGCCCGCGTAGCCTTTTGTCCCGGTTGGAACCACCAACCGGGACAAAAGGACCCCCTTTTGTCCCGGTTGGTGTCTCCAACCGGGACAAAAGGCCTTGGCCCCCTTATCCCCTTCTCTCTCCCCCCGCCCGAGCCATTCAGCTCACTTGTTTTCTTGCTGTTCTTGGCTCGGGATAGAGGAGTTCTTGCTCATTTCTTCACC
Source organism: Panicum virgatum (assembly GCF_016808335.1). Classification (NCBI taxonomy): domain Eukaryota; kingdom Viridiplantae; phylum Streptophyta; class Magnoliopsida; order Poales; family Poaceae; genus Panicum; species Panicum virgatum. The sequence goes on from NC_053143.1 coordinate 46,175,554, forward strand.
ATATTTGTGAAGATCTTTGATTCCCCATCCATCCATCGGCGCTAAAGGTTTGGGGCTTGTTTTTCTCTTCTTCCTTGGATTGTATAGCTCATTTCATGCTTTAGAAATAGAGAAAATGTGTAGTTAGCTCATTTCTTGGACATTTAGCTAGATTGCATATATATGTAGGTGTGATTTTCTTTTAGATTTAGATGAGTATGTGGATAGTAGAAATTTTTAGAATGATTGTAGACACTTCATGTGATGTACTTGTATATATGACCATATTGTGGATAGTTGATTTTTTTATTCATGAATGAATTAATGAAATGAGTATATTAGAATTTTTTGTATTATGAATGGATTATTTTGACACTCTAGTGATGTATTTAATCAGGCTCACATTGAAACCATCTAGAAGCTAAAAAAATCTTTATTTCGTAACAAGTATACGTCGTTAATCTCCATCCAACGGTGATGGCACTACCTTTCGGGGATACACGATGCGCTATAAGGACGTCGCAAATCGGTTGGTCGCATCACCAGCACTTCCGATTGATAAGAAGACAGCATTTGACGCAGTCAGCATGCCCGTTGTTGTACTGAGAGCATATCAACGAGCATGCTGCCTGTGCCAAGTGCTGTGCCTATTAATCGTAAATGTTGGTGCTGCGACTGGCTGATTGGTGACATCCTTGTACCGCACCGTGTCCCCCCGAAAGGCAGTGTCATCACCGCAGGGTTGAGGTTACTGACATATACATTTTCAGAAATAAAGGTTTATTTTTCTTCTAGAGGGTTTATGGATATTGAAAAGAGTGTACTCCTGGAACTAAAGGGTGTCAAAGTAATTAGAAGTTATAGAGATTTCTTTCAATTAATTAGAGATTTCTTGAGGATTAATGATACATTTCGTCTTTTTTATCTAATTTCATTATTATTTGCAAGAGTTATTAATCTGATCATTGTAATTGTAATAGTAAATAATTTTTGCTTTGTAATGGTAAGAATTTATAATTTTGTGGAAAATAAAGGTATTTTTCAGTAAAATATGGCTTCAGCAGCTGGAGGGAGTGGCGCCGGTGGGGGTGATCGTTGTCCTTCTGGAGAGAAGGGCACAACTCGAGTAGGTCGTCGGTCCAAAAAACCTAGTGCTTTTCATAGGGCAGCGCTCCGTTATTTGGAAAAATAATATAGAGAATGCATGGCAAGGGGCGAGGAACCTCCGTTTGATCTTGAAGATTTATTGCGGCGTTACGGTTCGTCACCACCAAACTCGGAGGTTTCAGCTCCGCCATCTTCTTCTGCGCCAGCAAGAAATCCGTTAGAACATTCTGCGTTCCAACGCAAGGACGGTTGAAAACCTATGAGTTGTTGACCGAATTTTTAAATTTCATGTATAGTACTCCTTTGTTAAGTTCTGTAATGGATTAAGTACTCCTTTTAATTAATCAAGATGTATGATGGATATTGCATATCTTTTAATTATTCATGTTATGTTACATTTAGTTTAATTTAGGTTTGATATATTTTATTTATTCGATACGTGTAAAGAATTCAAATCGATTTATTTAAAATGCAGATGGACCGGCAATGGATGTACAATGCTGACCGACGTTCGAAAGAATTCATTGATGGCCTGCATTATTTTTTGTCTGTGGCTGAGGCAAACAAGCAGAATGGTTTTATGTGCTGCCCGTGTGTTCATTGCAACAATAACAAGGATTACTCATCTTCAAGAATCCTACACAGCCACATTTTCGCAAATGGTTTCATGAAAAAGTATGTTTGTTGGACGAAGCACGGAGAACAGGGGGTTACCATGGAAGACAATGAAGAAGAAGATTTTGATGACCACTTTCCCGGGAATGCTGGAATCGGTGCATTCGATGACGATATTCCCATGGAAGAGCCCGAAGTAGATGTAGCAGAAAATGATCCCAGCGACGATCTGGGGCAGGCATTGCACAATGTGCAGGCAGACTGTGAGAGTGAAACGGAGAGGTTGAAGTTCCAGAAGTTGTTAGAGGACCACCATAAGTTGTTGTACCCAGATTGTCAAAATGGATTTAAGAAACTTGGCACCACCTTGGAGTTGCTGCAATGGAAGGCGACAAATGGTGTATCCGACAAGGGATTTGGTGAATTACTCAAACTTGTTAAAAAAATGCTTCCTAAGGACAATAAATTGCCTGCCACAACCTATGAAGCCAAACAACTTGTTTGCCCTTTGAGACTGGAAGTCCAAAAGATACATGCATGCCCCAACGACTACATCCTCTACCGAGGCGAGTACAAGAATTTGGATGCATGTCCCGTATGCAGTGCATTGCGTTACAAGATTAGAAAAGATGATCCTGGAGATGTCGAGGGGGAGCCTCCCCGGAAGAGAGTTCCTGCGAAGGTCATGTGGTATTCGCCTATAATACCATGTTTGAAGCGTCTGTTTAGAAATAAAGATAATGCTAAGTTGATGCGATGGCACAAAGAGGAACGCAAGAAAGACTCGATGTTGAGACACCCCGCTGATGGGTCGCAGTGGAGAAAAATAGATAGAACGTACCCTAAATTTGATTTGGATGCGAGAAACATAAGGTTCGGTTTGAGTACGGATGGCATGAATCCTTTTGGTGAGATGAGCAGTGGTCATAGCACTTGGCCCGTGACTCTTTGTCTGTACAATCTTCCACCATGGCTCTGCATGAAATGAAAGTTCATCATGATGCCAGTGCTTATCCCGGGTCCAAAGCAGCCCGGAAATGACATTGATGTGTACCTAAGACTATTGGTCGAAGAACTCTTATTGCTCTGGGGCGATGAAGGTGTACGGATGTGGGATGAATACAAACAGGAAAATTTCAACCTACGAGCATTGCTGTTCGTAACGATCAATGACTGGCCTGCTCTTAGTAACTTGTCAGGACATTCGAACAAGGGATACAAAGCATGCACACACTGTTTAGATGATACCGATAATATATGGTTGACTCACTGTAAGAAGGTTGTATACATGGGTCATCGTCGGTTTATTCCCATCAGGCATGCGGTACGAAAGAAGGGCAAGCATTTCAAAGGCCAAGCGGACCACCGAACAAAACCGATGCACCGTAGTGGTAAAGACGTCTTCAACATGGTAAAAGATCTAGAAGTTATTTTTAGAAAGGGGTCTGGTAGCCAACCTGTTCCGAACGAAAACGGAATGGCGCCCATATGGAAAAAGAAATCTATATTTTGGGAGCTACCATATTGGGAAGTCTTAGATGTTCGTCATGCAATTGATGTGATGCACCTCACAAAGAATTTTTGCGTCAACCTGATAGCATTCTTGGGAGTGTACGGAAAGACAAAAGATACAGTAGAAGCACGTCAAGAATTGCAACGTATGGAAGAACGAGATGCCTTACATCCACAACAGCGAGATAATGGACGGCAATACTTAAGTCCTGCCAGCTATACTCTTAGCAAGGAAGAGAAAGAAACCATGTTTGACTGCTTGAGCAGTATAAAGGTTCCATCTGGATACTCATCCAATATAAAAGGAATCTTAAATTTGGCAGAGAAGAAATTTACAAATCTCAAGTCCCATGACTGCCATGTGCTTATGACCGAACTTGTTCCGGTTGTGCTGCGGGGGATTCTGCCTGATAACGTCCGGTTAACCATCGTAAAGATATGTGCCTTCCTCAACGCAGTTTCTCAGAAGATAATTGACCCGGAGAATTTGATAAAGCTGCAAAACGATGTGGTGCAATGTCTTGTTGGCTTTGAGCTGATATTTCCACCATCTTTCTTCAACATCATGACACATCTTCTAGTGCACCTTGTCAAAGAGATTGATATCCTCGGACCAGTATTTCTACACAACATGTTTCCATTCGAAAGGTTCATGGGGGTACTCAAGAAATGTGTTCGTAATAGAGCTCGTCCAGAAGGAAGCATCGCCAGTGCCTACGGAACTGAGGAGGTCATTGACTTTTGTGTTGACTTTATTGATGACCTTAAACCGATTGGAGTCCCTGAATCGCGATATGAGGGGAGACTAACTGGAAAGGGTACATTAGGAAAGAAATCTTATGTCTGCACAGATGATTTCTCATTCAAGAAAGCGCATTATACGGTTCTTCAACAATCATCCTTGGTTGACCCATATATTGAGGAACACAAGAAAATTCTGCTCTCCAATTTCCCGGAAAAGTCTGAGGCATGGATTACACGTGAGCACATGAACACTTTCTGCAGCTGGTTGCGGAAGCATCTAATGCATAACATGGATATAAGTGAACAACTGTTCTTATTGGGTAGGGGACCATCTTGGAATATCTTAACATACCAAGGGTACGAGATAAATGGAAACACATTTTATACGATAGCCCAAGATAAAAAGAGTACCAACCAAAACAGCGGTGTTCGTATGGATGCCACGGACAATAATGGAAAAAAGGACACATATTACGGCTACATTGAAGAGATATGGGAGCTGGATTACGGTCCCAATTTCAAGGTGCCTCTATTTCGTTGCCAATGGGTTAAGCTATCTGGAGGAGGGGTAACAAAAGATGAGTATGGGATGACAATAGTTGATCTCAACAATCTTGGGTATAGAGACGAGCCATTTGTCCTAGCCCAGGATGTTGCTCAGGTTTTCTACATTAAGGACATGTCCAGCAAGCCAAAGAAGGGGATAAACAAGCAAAAGGATGAGCCTAAGCGACACATAGTTCTATCAGGAAAGAGAAACATCGTTGGAGTGGAGGACAAGACAGACTTTTCAGAAGAATATAATAATTTTGTTACCATTCCACCTTTCGAAGGAAATGCTGATCCATGCATCCTGCTAGCCAATGATGATGCTCCATACTTGCGCCGTGATCATAATCAAGGGACATTTGTGAAGAGAAAGTCTGTTACCGCTAATCCTTCATGTACTTGAATCATTTGATATTATTGTATAAAAACATAATCGCAATTCGAATACTTTTATTATATATGTACTGTACAATTATACTTTATGTGTCATATATATTATTTTATATATTTTTCAATTAATTACTAGACTCAATTATAATTTTCATTCAATAATGGATTACTCAACAAATTTTATTTATTTCATGAAATTACATTCACATTAACACACTATACTCTCTCACTAACACACACAATCTCACTAACACACACTATCTCTCAAACTCACACACTACTCATTAATATCATGAAATTGCTTAATTTTATCTAAAATTCACTTTTTAAATGTTAATATCGTGATAGAATCCACTTTCTGTCGAAAAGCAACAGTTTGAAAAAAAAAATTCACCTAATATATTTTTGCATGGTCAAAATAACAAATATGATTTCAAAAAAGTTAGATATTTCATTGACCCAATCACTTGAATGAAAATTAATTATTTTTGTTGCGTGTATCAAGTTTATATAGAGATAAGAAATTTTGTTCCATAATTTTTGGAATCATAATTTTATTAACTAAATTAACAAATGAAAGCCAATTTTAAAAGAAAAGTAAAAAAAACAAAAACAAACATAACATTAGGCGGGAACGAGGGAAAACGGCCCCTTTTGTCCCGGGTGGTAGATCTACCCGGGACTAAAGGTGGGCCGCGGGCTGGGAATTTTCCCGGCCCGCCCAAAATCCCCTTTTGTCCCGGGTGAAGCCACCACCCGGGACAAAAGGGGCTTTTGTCCCGGGTGGTGGCTTCACCCGGGACAAAAGGGGGGGGCCTTTTGTCCCGGGTGAATCCACCACCCGGGACAAAAGGCCCCCCCCCATATATTTCCTAGCTTCCTCCCTCCTTCGCCCTTCCTCCCTCCCGCCGTCTGTTCCCCTGCTCCCCCCACCGCTCGAGCTCCCCGAGCACCGCCGCCGTCGACGTCGCCGCCTAGAGCCCCGCCGCGCGAGCCCACGTCACCGAGCGCCGTCGTCCCTGCGAGCGCCGCCGCCGTTGACGTCCGCCGCCCTCGTCTTCGCCGCCCCCGGCCTCCACTCCGCGCGCGCATTGGTATACTAGCAAGCTGTTGTAAAAAAAATTCGTCTTTCATCGTATTGGTATTGCGCACCGCATTGGACATGGAGGATCTGATGGTGGAGGACCTGCTGGATGATGTTGTCATTCAGATAGTGTTAGAATCGATTGATGAATGACTATCAGGAGCTAATTATTGTTTTCAGCGTCTTGAGCTTTGAAGTAATTTATTTAAAGGTTGAGCAGTAACATGCTACCAGAAGAAACTAAGGTACTACTAATAGATGGATCACTGATCTAGCATTGTGGAACAATAACTATGTAGATAATTTTTACCAGAATTCTGGCAATTTGACTTTTTCTTCCCAATTGATATCAGCTGGACATAGATTTCTTGAGCTATTAGCACCATCAATTTCTAGTGATTTCTATTTAAAAAACCTTTTCATGATTTGGCTACCATTTGTACGAATTAATGAATTTCAGTTGCTTGCTATCATTATATTCATTTAATCAACTAATCAGAAAACTCTAGTTCTACACAATGCAGGACTACCGTCTAAATAAATACTCCCTCCATCCCAAATTATTAGTCATTTTGGCTTTTCTAGATACATCGATTTTGCTATGCACCTAGACATGATATATACCTAGATACGTATCAAAAGCTATGCACCTAGAAAAACCAAAACGACTAGGTTATTCAATTTGGAGGCTCAACTTGACAGGTTTCTTACCTTGATTCGAGATTATGCTGCTGTGGCCGCCGGCCAGTCAGGAAGCAAAGCAATCTTGGGCAATGCGTGCTCGGCTACTCCACTGCTAGGGCGCCTAGGAGTCAGCACTCAGCAGAGAATCAGAGAGGGCAAGCGTGCATCCATGGGATTCATGTGAGCTGGCTGGTAGTGGTAGATGAGAAGATGAAACGTCGATACTTGCAAGCAGAAAAAAGATGAGGATGAAGCGTCGGGCGGCCAAGGAACTGATTTTGGCGTGTGTACTAGTGGGGATCATTCCCTGGAAGCAGCTGGGCGTTTTGTGGTTGCGTGGGCTCATCAAATTTAGAGTGAAATCATAATTAGTTGTTAAGAGTGAAATCATAATTAGTTGTGTAAATAAAGGTATATTTACAAATTTTTAAATGTATGAATGTATGTATGTATGTGTAAAGTGAGTTTAAATTTCTTTTAAATATTTCATGAATATTTCTTGAATTACTTAGTGAAAAAACCGTCTAGAATATTTCATATATAGATGATTTCAAGTTTATTTCTTGAATTACTTAGAGAATATTACTCGACCTCGTCCATCGATCGGTACTTAGTGAAAAAACCATCTAGAGTATTTCACAGTCGATACTTAGTGAAATTATAGATAGAATATTTCTCGACCTCATCCATCGATCGGTACTTAGTGAAAAAACCGTCTAGAATATTTCATATATAGAATATTTCAAGTTTATTTCTTGAATTACTTAGAGAATATTACTCGACCTCATCCATCGATCGGTACTTAGTTAAATGCTCGCAAATATGTGGATTATTTAGAGAATTTTTTAAGGGTTTTATTTGTATTCATATTTTAGTTACGATGGACCCGCGACACACAGACGCGGAAGACGAACAGTTCCTGTTGAATATGATTGGCGAAGGTCAAGGAGATGTCGCTGAACAAGCTGATGATGGCAGCAATACCGACATATATTTGAATATGTCCGGTGATGGAATTGAGGCACCATCTATTCAGGATGACGCTGCTGCTGAACAAAGTGCTAATGTACACATCACAACTATACTTATTTGTAGTGACAATAATATTTTCATCTGAATCTATATGAATACTATGAATGTTTTTTTATAGCCGTCTGGATCATCGTCGCAGCAGAAAAAGACGAAACGAGGCCCAACAAAAAAACTGGAAGGGCGGTTCATTATAACGGAAGTTGGTCCAGATGGCGAACCGATCGCTCCAGAAGCTGCTGCCAAAAAATTCATAAGACAATCCGGATGTATTGTCAGGGACCACATCCCGATCAGCTTCAGGCTTTGGAAAGCTTCCAATCCAAGCGAGGAACGGGATGCGGTACCCGAAAGAGAAAAAGAATGGTGCTGGCGGGAGCTTAAGAAAAACTTCACGGTTCCAGCTGAATCCGAAGAGATATGCAAGCGCTGGACCCTGAGTAAGATGGCCGAACAGCTGCGATCATTCAAGAAAATTTTGACGAAGAAATATATCAAGACCGGGACCACACCCGTATTTACCGGCGAGCTCGAAAAGCTCAGGGGTCACTGGGATGCATTTGTGGAATACAAGTCTTCAGAGCTTGGGCTTCAGAAGGTGCAGAAGGCCAAAGACAACGCCTCGAAGAAAGTGTACCATCACACTCTAGGCCAAGGAGGCTACAAGCTTGCAGTACCCAAATGGGAGAAGATGGAGCAGGATCTGCTTGACAGAGGCATCCAACCTGCGAGCATGAACTGGCCTGAAAGGTCAAGGACCTGGTTTTATGGTCACGGGGGAAGCTTGGACCCAATGACTGGTGACTGCATCTATGGGCCAAACATCCAGCGAGCAGCCCAGAGACTACAGGAGGCCATACAAGCAGCGGCCGAGGGAACATTCCAGCCGGATAGAGAGAGGGACGAGCTGACTTACGCCCTTGGGAATCCAGAGCATCCGGGCCGCACAAGAGGCAAAGGCGTGGTTCGGTGGAAGTATGGGTTCAGGGATTACATTGATTCATATAGAAGCCGGCAAAGAAGAAAGAATGATGAGCGGGAGCACTTGCGAAGGCTAGAGGAACGGCTCATGTCACACGATCAAAGACTGGAGGAAGAGGTTCAACGCCAAGTGGCCGTAGCAATGAGCCAGCAACAGCAAGCGCAAACGGTGCCTCCAGAGCCTAGTGTCGCAGCCGATCACCTGTCTCAGCGGAAAAGCAGCTGCGCTTCCACAGACGTCGCCATCGCCGAGCCCACGGGGATCCAGGCCGCAGTTGAAGCGTCGACCCCGCAGCGATTTCCAGTGGATGAGATCACCCACCGGACACCTTGTGACCTGCAGACTGCCGTTAAGAACTTAATGTTCACTGTTGCGTACGGTACCGCCATGCCAACCGAACCAGGCGACGTGTACCACGGCCAACAAATTCCGCCTAGATACACAAGAGTTGGCGTGGAGCAGGTGTGCCAGGGTTGGGAGACGCTCGAGCTTGATATTCCTGGAGGCGATGGGGAGAGGACACTAGCAGAAGCCATTCATGGCTACATCCTATGGGATAAGCGCTACATTGCCCTAAAGTCGGATGATCAAACACCAAGACCGGCATCTCAGCATGCCTCTCCAAGACCGGCATCTCCGCAAAACTCCCCAAGGGCAGCACTATCTCGGCAAGGTTCACCGGCACATTCTCCATCACCATCATCTCATGCGCCGATGAACACTCAAGCGTCACCGTCGCCTCCATGGTCACCCCCTCCGCCGCCGGCAAAGAAGCAGAAACGGCCGCCGGCAAAGAAGATAGCTGCACCGGCTAAGGAACCTCCAAAGAAGAAGAAGGAAAAGGAGAAGAAAACCAAGGAGGCTCCTATTAAACCCTGGGACATGAGCCTTGAAGAATGCGATCGGATAACTCAAGAAAGAGTTAAATAGCACTTCAAGCCGAAGCCGAAGCCGGAGCCCGAGAAAGTGATAAATCCGATAGATTTGAAATTTTTTAAGGGAATGTGCGAAGCAAATAAGAGAAAATTCATTCCGAGAGACCCCCCTTCAGACTACGAACGCACAATTATCAAAACTACTGAGAAAAAGAAGAGACAATCAAAGTCGTCGTCGTCCGACGTTCCACAGCTCGGAGCCCAAAAGAAACAATCAATAGAGTCTCTCGTAGTGGGACAGACGACGCAAGAACAAGACTTTGTTACATTTCTGAAAGAATCAAACCTGACGGCCGCTCAGATTGCAGGGGGAGAAGATATTCCAAAGGCCGATGTGGTCGTCAAATGGACGTTTGAGATCGGCAAAACTCTTGTACCCCCCGAAGTAGTGTCTGTGCTTCCAACGCAAATGTATAAGCTGCACCAGCACTACATGCGTGCGATGGCCGATTGCATCTTCATGCAGGGCGCAAAGATTAAAGATGACGATTTCTTACGGGGGGAGGCCATTATATGGATAAACTGGGAAGAAATTTACCAACTATTCCATCAGGAGGCCCTCGACATCTCTATGGTCGGCTTGTGGGTTCTGTAAGTATTTTACTCTCCTTACGTATTGTTTTGCATGATCTCAACATACTGATCTCTTGATTTATTCGGTATCATGTAGAATGGAGATACATACTTGCAGAAGAAAGGGATACTCTCACCTCGGCTTCATCGACCCAATTACTTGTAATTGGAGGCTTCTACGTGACAATCCCGATGAGATATTCCAAAACTTGTTCAAGTACATAAGCGTTCATCACAACAAGCAAATGATATTGTTTCCTTACAACTTTGCGTGAGTGATTCCTTCCGTCTAACTCTTTCTATTCTGTAATCGAATTCATCGACCCAATTACTTGTAATTAGTCGAAATTAATTATCCCCTTTTTCCATAGGTCGGGGAGATGCGCGATAAACTCATACCGGAGGAAAAGATTATGGCGATTCAAGAACAAATCTCCGGATTTATTGTTGAGCAAGTCCTCGATCCAAAAGACGAATTCTACTATGATGGAATATCTAATATTGACAATCACAACAAATATGACAATATACGCGTATATATGTAATTAAGAACGAATATAACTATGTAAATATATATGTGACTCATAGGTATTAAATTTCTATTTATGAGTATGTATGTATGTATGTATTAAATTTCCAAAAGGCGAATTCTACTATGTAATTAAGAACGAATATACCTATGCAAATATGATGGAGTATGTATGTATTATATATATAAGCACTCCAATAATATATATGTGTATATATATATTTATATAATATTGGTCCTAGACATTTTCATATGTAAAGGAATTCACATGTATAGATATGTGTATACATATATATATATAAGTGAATTAATTTATATATGAAAACTATCTAGGACAAATATTATATAAGTAACTATATATATATGTATATATTAGTGGAGATCATACACACTGAATTCCAATACATAAGTTTAATTGAAATGCAAAAGTATAATTGAAATAGAAAAAGAATTGAGAAAAGAAAAACATGAAAAAAAAAGAGACCTTTTGTCCCGGTTGGTAACACCAACCGGGACAAAAGGGTGCGCCAGCCACGTGGGCGCTGGCTGCACCTTTTGTCCCGGTTGGTGTTACCAACCGGGACAAAAGCTCCTCTTTTGTCCCGGTTGCCACACCCGGGACAAAAGGCGGTACAGGCGTTCCCGGTTGGGAAACCGGGAGAACAGCGGTTTCCCAACCGGGACAAATCAACGTTTTTGTAGTAGTGATGGTGGTTATATATAAATTTGGAGGTTAATTTAATTTACATTTTATAATGGTATGGTGGATAATTTATATGTAAATTTAGGGGGTTATTTTTTAACTCGTCTTTTATAATGATATAGTGGGTAATTTTTTAGAAAACATAATAGATCCAACGGCTGTTATTGTTTTGGCTACCAGATGGATGGTTGGATGGATGTTTTGCTTTTTTGTGAGAATTTCTAGAATTTATCTTTTTTTCCTAGAACATCTCGCTAGGATTAATCTGGAGGTCCGAAAATAGTAAGATACGTACCGAGTACGCTGCAGCCTGCAGTGAACCTTGTTGAGTCATTGTCGCTCTTTTCTTGATCGGTTATGTAGTTCTCAAGTGACAAGGATCAGAGTTATTGTTCCTACAAATTAAGAGCCCGCTAATATTGACGGCGGAACTAACTTCAAAGCAACTACTCTTGACCAATACTCCCCCCGTTTACAAATGTATGACACGATTGACTTTTTTTAAACTTATATTTATTTAAATATTTGTGCAAACATGTATAAATTCTAGTCATACTCAAACTGACTCTAACGATAAAATAAATAACAACAAAATAAAAAATAACTAATATATTTTTTCAATAAGACAAATGATTAAATATATAGAAAAAAAATCAACGACGTCATACATTTGTGAATGGGTGTAGTACTAAGCATTGGCTTAGCGCCTGTTGGTCTAGCTCCAAGAGCAAGATTTATCTGATTGTGATGAAAGAAGGTTATAAGTTATGTTGGGGAGAAGGCTCTCGGTGACAAACAACACTGACGATCGGATCCTGAAAATTCCTTGCAGGAATAGGTGCTTCGAAGGCCCAGCAACCTCGGGTTGGCTCGGGTGGCTCGAAGGGGGCTTCGCCGCGAAGAGCGTGCGAAGGCCCGGTGTCGTCGCACCAAGCCAGAACGGAATGTGTGAAGGGAAAAAGCGAGAAGTCTCTCCCGAAGAAGTGCCGAAGGCAACCGGGAGCGAAGCCTCGAGGCGTCGAAGGTGCCAAGGGCCGAACTACGAAGTACACGAGCCAGGGGTGGTTCCCCCCAAAGGCCAACCACTCCCCCGTGTAAATTACGGTTAGGGGTACGGGTTCGTGTGAGAGCACTCTGGTTGTAAAGAAGGGGTAGGGCAGTAAATGACACCCCTTCTAGAAGGGTGGTAGGTAGGCTGGTATAAATAGAGGGGAGGCCAACCCATCGAGAGGTGGTTGGTCCCCGGTCACGTCATTGTAACCGCACGTCTGACCGCGCCGTAATACAAAGCTGGGAGGCTTCAGCCTACTCGATCCGTTATTCCCTGTCCGCCCGCTTCGCTCAAAACTAAGAATCACCGTTCCCTTCACCGCAACCCAGGACCTCACCAAGCGAAGGGTACATGCGCACTTCGACCCTGCTTTCCCGAAGCGTGCATGCAGTATCCCCTTCACGAGCTACATCCGTTCCCATCTGGTGTTGCCCTACAGTTGCACACCTATATACCTGCAGACCCCCAACATCTGGCGCCCACCCGCGGTGTTCCCACGCGAACAAGTCCAAGATACCCATGGCACCTGCAAAGAAGGCGAACTCGAAGTCGGTGGCCATGGGAACATCGGTACCACCCACAGGAGATGGCACTTCGGTCCAGCCGACTTCCATCAACGATGAAACCACACAAAATGGAGTAACCGGTCAAACCAACACAGACGAAGGCTTCAGACTGCAGCTGGTAGAGCAAAAGAAGAGAGCACTACAGTAGCTTGATGTCATTCTAGACATCAGCGAGGAAGAAATACAAGAGCTGGACTCAATCAACAACGCCTTGCAAGAAAAGAGGCGAAGGCTCTAGCGGATCATGCAGCTCAGGAAAGACATCGATGATGCAGAAACGGACATATGCAACATGGGCCAGCCACAAGACCACGAAGGCCAAGCTGACCACATGGACGCCCAGCAATGTCAGCAGCAAAGTGACAACCAGCACCGTACTCAAGAGGAAGTACCCTAGCGACCCCAGTACGAAGCCATCGTAGACAATGCTTCGCCACTGTCATGTGACCTTCAGACTGCGCCATGGCCAGCAAGTTATAAATCAGCGCCGCTGCCAACATACGACGGACAGTACGTCCCACCCGATGCCCTTCCTGATGAGTTACGAAGCCTTGATATCAGCCCTCAGGGGAGACACCAACGTGCTAGCAAAGTCACTTGTTATGACATTGTAGGGCGCAGCACAAAGGTGGTACACTTCGCAACCACCAGGCTCCTTCCGGTCATGGGCACAACTGAAAGAAGCCTTAATCGAAAACTTTCAAGACTACTAGGAGTAGCCAGTCACCTCTCAATCACTCTTCAACTGTAAGCAAGAAGCAAATGAGTACTTCCCGGACATTGTTGTCATCGAAGCAGCCATCAACGGGCTTCGAATCGGGTCATGTGCGGAGTACTTCGTGAGGAAGTCCCCGCGGACCATTCAAGAGCTCTATAGCAAGATAATCGAGTACTCCCATGCGGACAACAACCTTCGCCAGAAACGGGATGAACAGAACAAGACCAAGGCCATGGCAAGCCCATCGCCAAGGCAGACACATGAGCACTTCGGCGGTTCAGCACAGAGAAACTACTTCGGCAATTCAAGGTAGCCAAGGCCAGTCATGAGCGTAGATCAACAGCAGCAGCCTCCTAGGGAAGCCACCCAAACACCATACACAAAGAACAACTCATACAGAGGGGGGTACACTTCGAGAGGAAGAGGCAGGAGCTTCGCTGGAAGAGTCAACAACAGCTCCAGAAGACAGCTTTACTACACCTTTTGTGGTGTCGACAAGGGGCATACGACCACGAATTGTGAGCATACCAAGGCGAAGTTGAAGGAATCGAACGATGCCAAGCTAAAAGCACAAGACCCAAAACCGAGAGAAGTGAACAACATACCCCAGTACTGCCCCGTGAACTACGGCATCCCAGACTTACTGCATCCCAACTACACCCTCCACCAAACCAATGGCGAGCCTTTGAACCAGCAGCAAATACAGCGGCACCAACATCCACAACAGCAGTTACCAGCGCCACCAGTATACCCAGCGCTGTCACCGCCACCGAGAGAGCAACCCAAAACTGAAGATGTTACCAAAGTACAGCCCATAAACAACACAGTTCCGCGTGCCAACCACATATTCCCTATCATGGGGGCTCCACCCTTGAACCAGAAATCAAGAAGCAGAAAAGAGAGCACGATCGAAGGGTACATCACATTGGGGTCAGAGGCCCATACCAGCGAACGAGGTGATCCCACATACCAATCACCTTTAACCAGAGCGATCTCTGCTTGAGAGATTACACCCACAACGATGCAATGGTCATCTCGTGCAAAATTGCCGGCTTCATCGTTCATGATGTCCTGGTCGATAATGGAAGCTCAGCGGACATCCTCTTCAACAAGGCGTAAAAACAGATGAAGTTCCCCGACACCGTGTTTGACGAAACCCGCAATCCCCTGTGCGGCTTCGGAGGCAAAAGGGTCGACATCCTGGGAAAAGCGAAACTACTGGTATCCTTCGGCTACGTGGGGAACCTAAGAACTGAGTGTATCACATTCGACGTCGTTGAACTAGAATACCCATACAATGCCATTCTAGGGAGAGGGACCCTCAACGCCCTTGATGCCGCAACACAGTCCGCCTACCTATGTATGAAGATACCCGGACCAAGGGGAGTTTTATCCGTCTTCGAAAGCCAAGACAACGCACGAAGAGTGGAAAATAACTTCTTTCAGGGCTACCAGATAGTGACCAACATTGAGGCCGACGAAAGCCACGCAGAGCCAGAGAAAGAGAAGATCGTAGCAGAAAAGGCAGGACCAGTAGAGCAGCCGATTTGAGAGAAACGTTCAACAATATCCGAAAGGTAGGCTTGAAACTTATACCAGACAAGAGCATCTTTGGAATCACGAAGGGCAAGTTCCTGGGATAGCTTGTCTCAGCAAGGGGCATCGAAGCGAACCCCTCAAAGATCGATGCTATACTTTGCATGCAACCACCCACAACCAAGAAATCCGTGCAAACGTTGATAGGTAGACTGGCCACGCTCAGTAGATTCATATCGCGTTCCGCAGAGAAGAGCCTGCCGTTCTTCGAAGTCCTTAAAGGAACAAACCCCTTCGAATGGGGACCCAAGCAACCGAAGGCATTTGAAGAGCTCAAGAGTTACCTTATCAATCTCACGACACTGTCACCACCGGAACACGGAGCCACTCTATTGCTCTACGTAGCAGCGGCCCCTTCGGCAGTCAACGCAGTGCTGGTGCAGGAGAAACAAGTCGATGGGCAGAAGAAGCAGTCGCCCGTATACTTCGTATCTAAAGCATTGACACCCACGAAGTCCAATTATTCAGAGATTGAGAAAATAGCATACGTCGTGGTTATGGCTTCGCGTAAGCTTCGGCATTACTTCCAGGCACACAAAATAATGGTGCCGTCCTCCCAGCCGTTGAACGACGTGCTCAGAAATAGGGAAGCAAGTGGAAGAATTGGAAAATGGGCAGCAGAGCTGAATGAATTTGTGCTAGATTTCATTCACAGATTGTTGCTGCGACATATGTACAAATATTTTATATCATTTTGCGTGTTTTTCACTATTTTTATGCGTCAACTTTATCTTTTACTAACAATTATCACCAATTATTGTGGATTTTGCAATATTGTCTTGGAAATTTGCTATATGTGGTTTTTACAGGTTTTTGACCGATTTCTCACGAAATTCATCATAATTGGTGGCAAGTAAGAAAAGACCTCCGAGACGTTATTCTATGAAGAAGATGACAAGAGAAGGGCTTGGTTAATTCATGGGCTGTCACTGTATTAATCAAGGCTTTCTTAAATCAGAAACTTCATAGAGATATCAAGAGCTACAAGTTTATGGAAGAATTTATGGAGAAAATATTTCTGATATATCAAAAGCTAGAAGGCCTCGTCCAACCTCGAAGAATACCGAAGATTCTAGAGCCCTAAGAGTCCAAGAACCCCCGCACATATATTTCTTAAGCGTCAAGCAATCTACCGGTGAAAGATGGAAAGAAACGGGCGAAGGAAGGGCTGAGGTCGGCCGACCCCCCTGTTCCTGAGTCGGTTTGCAGTTTCCTTTTTATAGAACCTTCTCCAGGGTATATATAGTCGGGGTAGGCCCCTGGTTCAACCTTCCAATTCATTATCAAGGCGATAGGACGTAGAGAAGAGGGACATCAACTAGAGGAGAGCTGAGGGTCGAGTTTCTAGTGTAGGATTAGAGTTCTTCTAATTCGTAGAGGTGATTAGAGCCCTTGCATGGTGCTCTAATTACCTAGCTCCAGAGGTCTAATTGTATCATCAAGAAGCTACGGCCGTGGTTGTAAGTATGATACAATTTACTAATGAAGTATTATTCATGTCTAATTATCATATTCTTGTTCTAATTATTCTTGTTCTAGCTCTAATTAACTTTAGGTCTAGATGCTTGTTGATTAGATCATGTCTTTAAAGGTTATGTTCATCTAGCGTTCTTGATCGATGATCTAGTTTACTAATGATATAGTTGTGTTTCTAGTTCTTGTGATCATGGTGATTTTATCTCATTGCTCTAATCTCTTTGTTGTGCTTTATCATGCTTGTCTTGGATCCAATTAGAGCTAGATTAGACTTTGGTTAATACCCTTTTGATCATTGTTCTTGTTGAGTTCTAATTGCTTATCTTATTATATATTTAGTATAGATTAGACGTAGATTAGATATAGTTTAGGGCTAGTTTAGAGGTAGTTTAGAATCCCTTTTTATATCCTTTGTTTGCTTTAAACTCTTGTTATTTAATTCTCTATTAGTTCGTTTCCTGCATGCTTGTCGAGCATCTCTAGCTGTCTCCTATTCTCCTTCGTAATTTTCATAAACCCATGTGCACTGCTATCTAAAGGCTGAGTCCACCATATTGTATATATGGCCATGCTTAAACATTGTTTGAGCAAGTGAATGCACTGTATACATAGTGTAATTTTCATAAACCCATGTGCACTGCTATCTTGGCTTGATGGCGGCGATGGTCTTCTTCCTCCCTCTGTCTTGGTCATTCCTATGGCTGGCGGCAGCCCAGACCGGTGGCGGTGGGCTGGCTGTTGGCTTGCGTCGGTGCTGACCGGGATCCGCGGCGGCGGCCTCCCCTCCCTCCTTAGATCTGGCAACAGTAGCTGGGTGGCTCTGGACGCCGCCCAGTGCCCGTAGCGAGGCCCATGATGGCGTGGCTTGGCGCCCGCAGCGGCGCTCCCTCCCTCCCTCTCTACTGGGGGCTCATGGAACGGGTGGCTCGGCCTATCCCTCCTTCCTCCCCCTCTACTGGGGTCCGTGGCTCGGGTGGCTTGGACCAATAGCGGCAGCACCCGAGGCCCGCAATGATGCTCTCTCCCTCGTTCCTCCTGCTCCATCAGGGTCCATGGCACGGGTGGCTCAGCCTAACACCGGAGTCGATTAAACCCCCCCCCCCTCTCCCTTCTTCCCTCTTCTCTCTTTGGTCGTCCATGGCGGTGTGGTCTCGACGTTGGTGGCCCTTGGCGGCGGATGGCCAGGTCATGGGAAGCAGCGCCCTTGGGTCATGTTGAGGCGCGCTCGGTGCCCTCTCCCTCCTCGGCATGGAGGAGGCCTGCTAGCGCTGGGCGCGCTCCCTTGTGTCCTGGGGGTCCTTGGTGTGGGCTCCAGGGCACTGTTGCATCCTCAGTCGCCTCCTTGCGTTATTCTCCTACCTTCTGCCGCCTTTCAACCTTGGTCGATGCCCTCTCGCCTCGCTCGGTAGCTTCTTTGGTCATTGTAACGCCCCGAAAAATCACTCCCGATAATTTTCTCTATTTTTGTCCTAAATTCAAAATTAATGAATTTAAAATGTTCGTGTACAAGTTTGAGCTCTACAAGATTCTGTGGTCAACATTCCACAAAAATATTTCTCAAAATTTTATCCCGATATATCCCAAAATCATCTCCAAATAATACCCTAAATTTAGATCCTTTACTCCCTCCGAAAATCCTTCTCTAGAAATCCCCAAAAATATTCTCCAAATACATTTGGCCTGAAAGTCATCTCCAAAATATACCCTAAAGTTCCCCCAAAATATTCTAAAATTATTTCTACAAAGAACTCCTCCCAAAAATCTCAAGAAAAATCATTTCCTTTCCTTCACCTTCTCCCTCTCTATAACCTGTCATCTTCTTCCTTCCTCCTCCTCCCTCCTCTGTGCTACACGCTAGCACGCGTGCTGGCTCAGCCCTGTCACCTCCCCCTCGGAGCAGCCTCCTCGTTGCGACCTTTCCGTTGTCGTCCTCCCCGTCGCCACCTCCCTGCGAACATCACTGTGAGTGCACGCGAGAAATCAAACAGCCATGGCCGTCCCCACTGTTCACCGTCGCCCCCTCACCGCCTATAAATACCACCCTAGGGCACTCTCCTCCTCTACGCCGAGCTTGCCGAGCCATCCCGCTTCGCCGCTCGCCTTCTACCTCCTCCAATTGCTCGCCCGTGCAGCTCGCGTACTTCACCGGTATCCATGGCCGTGTAGCAAAACACTCCACTCACAAGCCACCATAATCCAATTCCTCTGAAAGGGAGCACCTCCACCACCCCCTCTACCTTCGCCCCCACTTCTTTCCCCATCCCGGAGCCCGTCCCGAGCTCTCCACGGAGCTCCTAGGCGGCGTCAATGGCTGCCCATGGCCGACTCACCTCCGTCCCTCCCCCGCATGCCTGGAAACCTTAGGATGGATTCACATCATCATCCTCTTTCTCCCAGTATCCTTAGATTTGAAATTGGTGGCCGGGAGCTCCATTCCGACGAAGCTCCGGTGAGCTTATGCTGTCTCGGTGGCATCGCCGACGCTCGACACCGAGCGCCCACGCCTGGGCCCCTTCTGCCCGCTCCCTCCATCTCTTTTGGTTATGAAAGGTGGGCCACAGCCCCCCAAGGCCCACCACTCATACTCCCTTCCTCTCTCTTAGGCTGACCTCAATGGATCGAGCAAATGGATGAGCAAAGGACAGAATCACACTGTAGATGCACTGTAGATAGAGTGGGAGGTGGGGTAGGGAATAGGGATGGGGGAGAGGATGCTCCCCCGTTGTGGTCAGCCTAATCTTACATGTGGGCCCGAAGCCTCCACTTGGCTCACATGTCGGTGACTATGAAGTTCTATCCAGAAAACCTAAATAACCCCCAGACTATTACCATAGGTCTATTTTCACCCCTTAGCCGCTGGAATAAAATCAGCCCACCAGCGGTCTTTTGAAAAGTCTAAATCTACCCTTGAACTTTCGCAGAAAGAATAAAACTACCCCTAGGCCATATAAATTTCATATCTTCTCCGTTTAAACTCCGATTTTGATAATTTTTGTTCCTAAATTCCTCTAAATTTGTCCTCTACACAACCATACACTTTATTAAGCTGACCACATATTCTGAAATTCTAGAATTGCCCTTGCCCCTCTTTTTATTCATAGCTCCGCCATCCGAACCCCAATTCGAGCGATTCTTCCGCCAAACTTTACCTCATCACAAGACCTATCTACCTAGACCCACTCCAACAGGCTCACCCCATCTATAAATATACCTCTTGAGTTACCACCCCATTCTCACACACTGACACCACTTGCACTCTCTCGCCCGATCTCGGCAAGCATTAGGCTCCCCAAGTGCCCTATTCGTTCCACTCCTCACATCGAGCTTCAAGTCGGTTGTTGGTTGACCACTGGTAAGCATCCCCATTCTGTCCCAAGAATAAGCCAGACTCATATCCTAGTGGAAGCTCCCATCCATCCTCCATGACCACTGGATTGCATTATTGATATGCTCGCTTGTATGTGTATTTGCTTGTTGTGCTTCGTTGAGCATCAAGAAGCCATTCCTCAAAGCTAGTACCACAAAACGGAGGATGGTGTGTTCGTGTTCATGGTCAAGAAGCTGGTTCCGCAAGTCCTCACTCTTTACCGGACAAAGCAACGACAAATCCACTAGATCCCTTTGATGCATAAAATACCCAGTTTTATAAACACAACCACGAGCCATTTAAATATATCTCTATTGCATTATTTTGTTGAAAAGTTAAAACATGGTAGGATAACCACCCTAGCTCAGCTTAGACTTTGCTACGCTTAGGAAAAGATATTATTTATTGTTTCATGTAAATGTTTATGAAAAATGATTTGAGAAACTTGTGTGGGTTTTTCAAAAGGGAAAAATGTTTATGAAACGGAAATGCGAGCGGTTATTATCGACGCTACATGTGAGCAGGATGGTGTTACGGTCCCTGGTTTGGTATGCCTGAATGGCTAAGGTTTCGGCGTGAAACGCCTAGGGAAACAACTAAGCTATGTTGGTTTATCCGTCCTCTCTCGTTTAAGGACCGAGTTGCTGTTTCATCTTGCCTAACTCATTAAGTGCAACCACACGATATTTTATGTGGCAATACTTAATCTGAACTTGCAAGGAATGGCCAGGCAGTTACTTGGTGGCTGTGGAGCATCGGAGGACCAGGGAAGGGGAAAATGTTTTAGCCCGGGTTAGGGCGAGGTGGTGGCCCTAGGGTCTCTGTAGTAACTGCCAGGTGAGTGATTTCATGTTTCGGGTTAAGAGAGGATCAAACATGCAAGCTACATGTCATGAGATCCGAACTGGTAGGTAAAGTGCACAACTCTGCGTAGAGTCTAAAATTTATTTGAATAGTCAGTGTCCATAGTGATGGACGAGTTATGGATCGGTTCCACAACTAGAGAGTTTGTTTTGAAAAAAGGAAAATGTTTTATTTAAAAAAGATTTGGTCCGATAGGTGATGCTGTGAGGCAGGATGGATGGGAAGTCCAGTGGTAATTTTTAAGAAAAAGGAAAAAGAAAGTGGGATATCTAAAGCTTCTCTTGGATGAGAGGATGCTTTTACAAAAGAAAAATGTTTATAAATTAACCCCTGCATCTAAAATACTTTTGCTGCAAATTACCTAAGCTCCACTGACTTAATGCCTTTATTTCATCTCCCTGTCCATGGGAGAAGGTGGACTTACTGAGTACATTGTACTCAATCATTGCTTTGTTGTTGTTTTTTAGAGAAGAAGACCAGATCGAGTAAGGGTTATGCCTGCACCAAAATTGCCTATGGCATTTGGGCCGTTGTGATGTTCCCGCTGCATATATTGGACTTTGCACTACAAGTCCTTCTATTGTTTTTCCTTGTCGAGTGTGTCGTGGACCAACTCTTAAAGTTGATTGCCGCATTAGGTCCGTCTCCAATCTGTAACTATCTGATGTATAAATGTGAGTACTAGCCTCCTGAGACTAGTATTTGTACACATTTGGGTCTCCAAAGGACTGGGGTGCTTCAGTCATGTTGGTGTCGGTCTCCTCTTCGGTGGTCGTTGCCATTGCGGCTCGCTGGGTCCTGCTGGGAGGTTGGTTAGCGAGTGAAAGCTTCGCTTGGCTTGTGCCAAGCCGATAGTGGTTGCGTGATGCCCATGCTTCCAGGGCTCCTCGGTTGAAAACTCAGTTCCTCCTGAGTTGTTCTCGGATGGACGGATGATGACATCACTGCTGGGATCATTCCCCCGCCTAAGGGCGTCACTTTGTTGGAGCTGCCTTCAATTCTCTATCCGTTCGGCTTCGGATTGCTTAGAGTGGAGTTTGATGTCCGGCCGCGGCCTTAGTTAGCTTGCTGAGTTGTACCCGGTTTCTCTCTTCCCCTCTGCTTTCTCTAGTTGGTTATTTATGCTCTTGTGTGTTGTTTGTTTTCTTTTGTCTTTGTTGTAATCCCTTCTACTTAATGAAAAATGTGCTCTCCATACGTTTAAAAAATGATCCCTTACATATATATGGTTCAGTGAACATTAGTAGCGTACATCTAGGCTGGCTCCGCCACAACTGTGCATGGCCCCATTCACTGCTCCATTCTTGCCAGACCATCCCACCTTTGTGTGCCTGCCGCCCGATCTCTGGACGCCACAAGCCATCTTGCCTAGCTTCCGCATGTCGCTGCACCCTAACCATCCTCCTTGCACACCTTTGAAGTGGCATAGTACGGCGGAGGGGCTTGTGGCAGCCACACTATGATGCAGGGAGAGTTTGGGGGTTGGGGGGTGTAGAGGTTAAAAGGAAGGGATAAGAGGAGAGATGCCTGGAGGTTAAGCAGGAGCCATTGATTGGTAAACTATAATCTGTCTCTAGAGTCTAGACAATCATAAACTTCATTTTAAGCTATAGGGTCCATATTAAAGTCTTTCAACCTAAGTAGTTGTGTGTTGATGCTAGAATCTACTACATTTGGGTCGAAATATAAGGCGTGGACGCTCCCCGTTGCCATGGAGAAGATGAAGTCATGGATGCACTGGTTGTTGCGCTTCACAAGGCAATGTACCCGAGGAGGACCTCCACACAGTGGATGATGCTCGAAGCAAGGGCGGAGACACGGAGGGGGCAGGCATGGACCTAGCCCCCTACTGCTGATATTTTTGTACTAAAAAATTTTTAAATTCAAATGAAATTTAAAAAATTAGTACTATTGGCCCCTCCTAACGATGAAAAATTCAAGTTTCTGGGTTCCCCTGGCTCGAAGGGTCTCCTGGATTTGAGGGAGAAGGTGACTAATAGCTTGTAGGAGGCAACATGGTCGATGGCATGATGAAGGCGGTACGATGTCTGCCTCCGTGCTGATGTTGATGAGTGTGACCACAGCGGCTGAGTAGCCCTCGTCCTGCCAGGAGGGTGTCGACGAGTTACATCTATCATGGCGACGAAGTGACAGATGACAGGAAGGCCGAGGTACAGGACAACTGTCTCCTTCATGGCAGGCCTGAATTTGGAGAGAATAACGTTGTGGATGCAAAGAGCATCATATCAATGCCACCAAAAGATGCCATTATTATAGGGCGATGGTACAGACACTTACAAATTGTATACCACTACACATATAGTGCTTATCTAGACCATCCAAGGAGTAGTAACGATGAACATCGAGATATGTACCAAGGACAGATGATAGACATTTACATCAAATTATATACCATATATGTATTTCATACATATACATCGAAAGGATATATATCACATGCACGGGACTCTCTGGGAATTCAAAATCATTTGAATCCCATCCTCCTCCACTTGATTTTTACTGTTCATCTATCTCGATCTCCTGCTCTCCGTGCTCCTCTCGGTCCACCTCGTTCGTTGCCCCTGCGACTGCGGTCGCTCTAGGGACGCCGCCTCCTCCACCTCCACCATCCAATGCTAACGACGACAAAGGAGGACAACAGGCGCTGCCGTCTCCACAATCCTCACCCACGTGAGCGCTGCCGCCTCCTCCTCATCGACACGTGTGTCGCTGCCGCCTCCTCACCTGCACAGTCACCACCGCCGCTGCCTCTGAGAGGTCAAGTGGACAAGTACCTTGACCTCATATATTATGATGAGCGATTGTCTTTTGATGATTTGGAGGTTTTGCTGGTTTAGCATTCTTTGGTTGTGTGCTTAATCGGTTAAGGCTAATCGGAGGGTTCTGCTGCGTGTGTTGGTGATGTGTGTGGTGTGTTCTTGTCACGTAGGTGGCATGTGGTGCTTATGGTGGTAAGTTGGGTGGATTAACCTATGCACTCCGAGGAGATGTGTGTTTTCTTAGTCTGTGGTTGCGTGGGTACACGGGCGTCATGAGTCGACGGAGAGTTGTCGCGGAGGAGTCGTACTGATGGACTGTACGGCGGTGGAGGGAGACCGGGACCGGGACTCGGGCCGGGCGATGCCATTGGGCATCCAATCTTGGGCCAAGACGCAAGCACATGTGGAATGCGGGTTTGGTTGGTTTGGGCCTCAAAACCAACAAGAGGAGATGGCGGCGACATTGGCGAAGTCGAAGAGGAATGGGCGCTATGGCCTTGGGAAGCCCAGGAGGAACGGGCATCTAGGGCCTCAGAAGAAACCAAGGAGGTATGGGCGTCTAGGGCCTCAGGACGCTGAGGAGGGACGGGCGTCTAGGGCCTCGGGAACTTCACTAAGGAGGGACGGGCGTCTAGGGTCTTGGAAAGCCTAGGAGGGACGGTGTCTAGGGCTTCAGGATGGAGGCTGGACATGCGTCGTGCATCAGAGGTTTTGGCGGTTTTCTCAAAACTGCCACCGGAGACGGTATCACAGTTTCCCCAAAACTGTGACTTGGTGGCTCGAGGAGTCGGTGTATGTGGTGTCATCGTGAAGCTTGCATCGAGATGAAGCAAAGTCGTAAAGGCGTCGTGTCCGTCTGATGAGAGATGGGAAAATTGGACGGAATTATTCCCAGAGGGTATTTGGGTTGAGTACTTCTTGTAAGGGCACTTTGGTCTTTTGGCTGAGGCCTATATATATTTGTGTCGGCTGCTTGTGGCAGCCACTTCTCCTTCCCCCTTTGGAGAGGTCCTCTCATTTCGATTTGTGAGAGTTAGGCTAGGGTTTGGTGAGCAATAGAGGGAGAGGCTCTTTGCTTGAGCTTTTTGCCATCCATGCTTTGATTGCTACACGGAGTGGCTTGTAATCTCACATCATAAAGTAATTCAAAGTCCAATTTCCTTCTCATTTTGTCTCCCTTCTCTATGTGCTGAAATTTATCCTTTTTGCCATTTTTGGAGCCATTTTCTTGTGATTTTCGAGTTCAATCTCTGGCTGGAAGTTAGGGCAAGTTTGTGGTGGATTTGGGGTGCTAGATCTTGTGCAAAATCATCAAGACAAGTCCTCCATATCTGCTGCACAAGATCTTCCCTGAAATTCCCTATTTTCCCTTTGATCTTGAGCTCTTTTGGTGATTTCTTCAAATCTAAGTTTGAGCTCGTCAGTCCTGGTTAGAGACCTTGCTATGAGGTGGTATAACATATTCCAATCATGCATTGACCCCAGAAACCACTAGCAAGTGTTTGATTTCGTTTTCCCAAAATCAGTCAAAATCTGTCCCCTTCTCTTGTGTGATTCATTTTGAGGTCAATCTGAGATCTTTTTCAGTGGATCTTTTTGGATTACCTCGTTCTTGTGATAGAGATTGTTTCCCCAAAGTTTCACATTTTCTAGACAAGATTTCATTGAGGTTTGAATCGATTTTGTGCAAGATCTGCTGCTGATTCTGCTCTCTGTTTTTACTGTTAATCTCCTAACGCCGGATGGTCTGGCATCCAAACCAACTTAAAATGAGCCCAAAATTTGTGGAGATGTTCACTGACATGTTATGAAGCTCCAGTTAAATTTTCATAATTTTTGAAGCTCATTTGCTTAGGGTTTGAGATTTTTATTGAGGGGTTGCTCAGGCTGTCAGTAGCGCCGGACGGTCAAGCGCTTCGTCCGGTGTTCCGTCCGGTGATTATTTGGTGGCTCAAATCCCATCCAAATGATACGAAAATTTGTGGAGGTGTTCCACAGTGGGTCCTGAAGCTTTAGTATTTTTTTCAGAATTTATGAAATTTTCCAATTTGGGGTTTTGCTCTTCCTTTTGGAGAACTTTCTGCAGTTAATGCCGGACTGTCCTGCGCTAAAAGGCAGACCGTCCGGCATACCAAACTTGCTCCAATTGAGCTTATTTTTCCTGAGCTCGGTCCCAACTCCCTGGTGAAGCTTTGTTAATTTCTGAGGAATGTTTGGAGGTCTTTTACTTAGGTTTTGGCTTCAATCTTTGCAACTTTGTCGCGCTGTGTCTGCTATCTCTGGTTGGCAAGTCCATTCAAGTTGGCTTTGGTTTTTGTGCATCCGTTGGTGTGAGTTTGAGTTCAAGAGCTTCCACCCTTGCCTTTATAGCCGTATCCTAGGTAAGTATCCTTTTTGTACTATGTTACCTTGCACGTTTGCTAGGAGAGAGGTTCGAGGTCGAATTGGGGCATAGGCCACGTTCTTGTTTGCAAGAATTTATATTGGCTCCCTATTCACCCCCTCTAGGTCGCCATTTCGGTCCTTCAGCCTCGCCATGACCGCCGCCGCCTTCCCTCCTCCTTAAGGTTGTCAGTATCGGAATACTAGATAGGATCATTTTTGGTTGAATAGAATCGTAAGATCAGGATTCTACCATAGTATGGGGATCCTATGAAACATATTTTTTTAATTTAATTTGACAAATATACCATATGAAAATTAATTTAGTAAATTACTCTTACTTAGCAGTTAATACATGCATATACGACTTCAAGTAGTCCTTCATTAGTTTGGATCTCATGGTTGACTTTTATATGGGGCTAGGCTTTAGTGACGTACTGCTCTACCGGCGGTGACTTGAAAGGCTATATACTAGCCCCACAAGACCAGTACCAAATGACACGATGCTTCGTCGAGTACCTGTACCGCTTGGTAGTCCACAACCTAGCTCCACAATTGATGCTACAAAGGCATATGACTTGCTTTTCTAGTATCGCACTTGTATCGGGATACTAAGGATACTAAGATACATATCGGGATCCTACTTAGATACTACCAAAAAAGATACTACGTGCATATCATTTAGTCTGAGTAGTATAGTAGTATCGTAAGATACCACGATACGTATCGAGATACTGACAACCCTGCTCCTCCTTTGCTATCGGATTCGGTGCCGCATCGCCTCCCTACGCCAGATCCAGCCACACGCCATGGTTGGCCACCTCCGCCGCTGGATCCTAGTGCTCCGTAGGCTCACTCCACCAGATCTAGTGCCGCGTGGGCTTCCTTCGCCAGATCCAGTGCTTGCACCATGGCCAGCCGCCTCCGCTGCAGGACTCCATGTCCGGATGCCACCGCCTCCAGTTCCCGCCGCCTGAGCATATACGCTCGCTCACCCTGCAGTCGACAGAGGAGTTCAGGAAGGTGGTGTTCGGGGGGCAGGTCACTGAGGAGGTCGACGACCCCAGGAAGATGTAAGTGATATAGCCTTCGCGTCGCATGTTCATTACTGCTGTTAGACCTTAGCTGCATCCTCCTGCATGCTACATTTTTACTAGAAGTAAATTTTCTTTCAGTGTTTGCAAGCCCTGATAGTGGATTCTATTTAGCAAAGTGGAACTGCAAATTTGATCGACTAAACAGGATCTAGAGGTTCAGCATAGTCGCCACATGATCATTTCATTGGAAATACAGTTAATCTCGTCTTGTGTTCTTCTGCATTCTTAAACAACTTTTCGTGAATCAAAATGTGTAAGGATCAGAATTCTTGTGATCTTCTTTCTTAGCTATTCAGTAGTACAAAATGTAGATCTAGCATTTGAGGAGAGTCTCAATGCTCACAACTCACAGCGAGAACAATGTGAGATTGAATTCTTTTTTCTAAAAATAGTTTGACTCAGTTGGGGTTCTCAAAAGTTCAGATGCCCAACTTTATATACCATGAATCAATTTAGTTTTAACCATAAGTGTACTTAATTGTTTCTTAGTTCGTATTTTACCTTACCAAATACCAATTCTTCACATGGCATGCTTGGTACTGGTACCAATACTCTGGCCTGACAGGTTGAGGGCACGCTAGCGGCTGGAAGAATAGGGGCGGAGCTGCGCTCAGCGGCCTGATGAGGATGGGCTGCGTCATTGGCTCCTGACCGGCAATGACACAAGGAAGCAGCCAAGGGGAGGACAGGTGCTCGCTCTACTTCCCTTTTTCTTTCCATTTTGGTGAAGAACAAGACAAGGGTATGCATCCATGCTTACATGTGAGATTTAGACGGCACTCAATTAATTGTTCCATGCTTCCATTTAGTTTAGATTTTCCCTTTGTAAGTTAGACAAAGTGACAAACCATATGCTTAGCTTGAACTTTGGTAATAGTACGAACTATATTTGTGTGGTTCTTGGTTCTCCCAAGGGTAAGCACAAGCATACATGCTTACCCTTTTGGTGAACTATGTTGTATGGCTGCTTTGTTACTTATTCCTACCCATGGTTGATGCCTTTTTGTTGCACATTGAGAATGAATTGATTCAGAGATAAGATATGGGTACTCATGTCTCCTTTGCTGATTTATTCAGTGCTTGGTGCTACTGATTTGTCAAAAAAAAATGGTATGGCTGATAGTAAGAGGAAAATTGTATGCTCTCATTTCTCATTTCCATTAGGCCTGATTGGTTAATTCAGGTGTGTACTGATTCCTGAAACAGCGTGTTAGAAACGATATATTTGTTCCAGGACAAATTAGAATGCACCAAAGCAAGTATATATATGTTCTGCAAATAGGTACAGATCAAAATTTCATGTAATTTCCTGCATCTGGGAAACTAACTAAATTTCCCTTGAAAACTAAGGAGGTTAAAGTATAACTGGTTTCCATTGTGCTAGCTACTAACAAATGAAAGACGGTACAAAATGCACTCACAAGTCACAACTCCATATGGATGTTCTTATTTTGCAATTATTTGTAGGGTGTTGAAAGGTACACAACATTATTCTAATTAACAAATAAACCACCCACATGATCAGGTTGTAGATTGTGGATGAATACTGTACCAGTTGATATTTGCCATTGTACATTAAAGAACAGAGTGATGTGAACAGATAGCTACATCTGTTCATATCTAGAATGATATGAGTAGAGTTGTTTGTCATTTAAAAATCAAATTTACCAATGCTTAATATTTACCATTGCTAGGGTTGTAGAGTTGATCCTGTACCTAGAGTTGTGTCTGTTATCTATGGAAAAGTATGGTTTAATTAGATGATTTGTACTATCAATAGTTCTCAATATTTCTGGTGAATGCGTGAACACTTGTGGCTGAGTGGCTGTCCTGAATCAGGTAATTGCAAATCACCACCCTTACAAATTCACATAATTAGCTCCTATTGTACTTGCCAAATCAATTATGTACTTTGTTCTTGATTTGTCCATGTCATTGTGTAGCAAAAATAGCTGGTTTTCGATTTTCGCTATGAAGTTTTAACTTTCCAAAAATCAAATATTAGTTGTTGTACGGAATGATTGAGGCTAGTTGCATGACTTGAGATTTCTCTGGATGTACTTGTTATGCGGTTGCTATATGGAAGACATATTCTAGTTGTATATTATTGGAACTATTGTTTGTACTTAAGTGTACATATTAATCTATCCAGAATCTATATGCTGGACAAATTGTAGGTGTATGCTCTGCTCAGTCTGTCTGAACCATGGAATGAATGTTCTGATCTATTGTTTTTGGGAGCAATGTGTATGATGAGTTTTTCACTGAGATTGATCAAGAAACTAAGAAGGGATATTATAAAAACCCTTGTTTAATCATGAGGTTCTTGTTTTGTGAAATACAGAATCTGAGATGGAAAAATAGTCAAACTGAATCAATACTTGCCTTCTTTAATCATGTCTGCACTTGAATCAGATGCAACACAAGGATAAAGTTAGCATAATGCAATATGTCTAAGCTTCATGTGTTGAAATGTGGTATTCTGATGGTACTATGTAGTTAGAAAAATATTTGTGCTGTCGAACTTAATATTTTGTGCCTCTGCCAGCCTGTTCACTATTGTTTTTCTTCGTTGGCATTGGAATACTTATACTTCATTTGATTGTGATTATGCCTATCTATGCGGATCCGGCGGACTGTCGATGCCATGGTCACCGCAGGTGCACGTGAGCAAGTATGTGCGGTACACTCTGAAGCAAGTGAAGATGCTGGAGCGCGTCTATAGTGAATGACCCAAGCCTAGCTGGCAAGCAGCAGCACATCAGGGACTGCCCCATCCTCAGCAGCATCAAGCCCAAGCAGATTAAGGTATGGTCCCTGCTCGATTTGTGAGCTTCCTCACCTATTCTGCAAGTTCCTCGCCTGGTCCGTACCAAAGTTGTAGAAAAAGCATGCATACAGTTCCAAGTGTATTAGTACATCGCTTAAATGTTATCAAATTGAGAAGGCAACCACTACTGGAATACCCCCATCACTGCCGGGTCAAAAACACATTCACTGTTGGTTTTGGCGCTGGTAGAGCGTAATGGGCAGTGATGGGGCTTGGTCATCACTGCCGGTTTACACAACCAGCAGTGATAACTATATATCACTGCTAGTTCTGTACCACAACTGGCAGTGTTACTCGGAATATCACTGCCGGTTTAGTTCACAAACCGGCAGTGTCATTCCTTGTATTACTGTCGGTTCTTGCTTCTAACCGACAGTGATAATCTAGGTGTCACTGCCTGCTCAGGAACCTAACCAGCAGTGATATTGCTGGTATCACGCCCTATTAGTATTACCAGTAGTGATGGTAGGACTATCACTGCCTGTTTTGTCCTGATGAGATAATGATTGGCTATTGTTGCTTATCAATACGTCACATATATCTAACTGGCACTAATATTATACGACTGTATCAAATTGAGTATCACAGTTACATACTACAATTATTACATAGACAAAATGCACATATAACAATTATATCACTTAAATGTACAATTATATTAATCTTGAGGTGGCAGAGCATATATAATGTTGAACTTTCCATCTTCAGCTAACACCTCATCCAAGATGAAGCCAGCTAGCTGCTCCTGCATTCCTATAATCTCAGCCTCTAGCAGCTCACGGGTGTCAAGCTGTGTTACAGGGACACGCGAGTCTAATATATTTTTGCCGTGTCGACGCGTATCGGCGCGTCGACTCGCGTCCGACGCGGCACGACGCGTATCTGACACTCCTCACCGCGTCCATCCGGAAGCCGCCGCCACTGGGAGGGAGGAGGGAGCCGCCGCTGCCAGGAGGGAGCCGGATCCGGCCATCGCCGGGCTAGATCTGGCCGCCCTCATCGAGCTCATCCGCCTCCGGGAGGGAGCCGGATCCGGCAACCGCACACCGAGGTTGTCCCCCACCGCCACATGCCGAGGTCGTCCGCCTCCATCGAACGCTGCAAGGGGAGTACTTTCTGCGCACGCGCCGCCCACGATCGCCGGCCACCACACCCGCCGGCCCGCGCGCTCGCCGTCTCGGGGTGGATATCTCGCCGGGGGCGGGAGCCCTGCTCTGCCGCGAGGCCCACCACCAGCCCGAGACTGAGGAGGGAGTAAGGAGGGCGGCGGCGAGCGTGAGTAGAGGGGGAGGAGGAGCAGAGGGCGGCGCGAGCTGGAGGGAGGAGGGAGGGCGGCGGTCAGCGCACGCGCACGAGCTGGAGGGAACGGCGACCGGTGCCCGCATGAGCAAAGGGGGCGGAGGAGTAGAGGGCGGCGGGGGAGGAGTAGAGGGAGCGGCGGAGGAAATGAGAGGACGAGAGAGCCGGGGAAAAAAGGAAAAAGAGAAAAAGGGAGACTATTCGATATGAAAACAACTCTATTTTGCTTATTTCTACTACCTTGCTGGATGCTTCAAAGCCTCACAGGTGACTATTCGATGTTAACAAAGACGTGATCATGATCTAATCTCATATATTCAGTGTTCAGACGTTCAATATTCAGTTATTCACACGTCACAGAATGACAGAATCATAGTGAGTATCTCAACATTTCATTACGTGTTTCATTGGTTGTTTCATGCTTTCTGGATGTATAGAGTAATATTTGTTTTTTTATTTATAAAAATAAAAATAAATTGATATATTTGCCGAGTCCCCGAATCCTATTTTTTAGGATTTGCCGAATCAGACACCCGCACCCGTGTCCGACACCGACACCCGCACCCGTGTCCATGTAACACAGGTGTCAAGTTCATTACGTTGTCATTAAAGTTAAAACATTTGTGATTATTATTCATAAATATATATTCCCTCCGTTCTCGAATGTTTGTCACGGTTGACTTCTTTTCAAAAGTTTAAACACTTGTCTTATTCAAAAAATTTATAGAAATACGCAAAATTACAAGTCATACTTAAACTACTATCAATGATATAAAGCAAATCCTAATAAGATAAATGACAGTTCATTAATTTTTTTGAATAAGACAAAGGATGAAAGTTTTGAAAAAAGTCAACTGTGACAAACATTCGAGAACGGAGGGAGTAATAGTTAACTCATATCCCAATCACGTACATGTTCAATCCTATACTTGTTCAATCAGAATGTAGGAGTTTATAATCCGTGCTTAATTCTTAGTTAGAAACTCGGACGGGATGGACAGACTAGTTTTGCTATTTTTCTTTTCTTGTTCCTACATACTGCACATCAGGTGTGTACCTAAAGCATGATGATAGGTGTACCTAAACTATAATGATAGGTGTACCTAAACCTTTACGATAATTAAAAATATGGTAGCTCGTAGAACAATACCCGAAAAGGATGACGTATCCTTGATATCATATAGTTTGGCTGTATAATTTTTATGTGTTATTGCCTGTTCGTACTTGATTAGATACATGTCTTTAACTGTACTTGGTGTCCATTGTTGTTCCCTTGATTGACTGGATATATAGAAAATTAGGAGATAAGCCACGCTAACACCACGCCCATATTAGTGCGAGTCTACATGATGGGTTTGTTGATGCGATCGTGTTCTTGGTTTAGAAGCATATGCTAGAACTAAGTATGGACACGTAAATTTGAGTGTGCTTGTCACATACAGAGGGGAAAGGCTGAAGCAAAAGAGTAGCAGACATATAAAAAAGTAAAAAAATTAATGCATCCTATCTTATTGTAGGGTGAACGTGGGGCTACATATTATTTTATTTCTGGTCTGCTGATGTATAGGACATGTATTTATAAGCATTATTGGAACGAAGTACATACACGTAATTTAAGTGTGCTTATCACGTAATTTAATGTGTCAGCTATAAAATCTAATAAAATATATCATACATTATACTTCACATTTCCATCCATGTGTCCAATTCTTCCACTAACCAACCATAAAATGTTATAATTAGAGATAGCCACACTAAGATCATGTCTTCTTATCTTTATTTGAGACGAAGTGGTGATGACAATGAGTAAAACGGGACAGGGACGGAAAATCCCCACGGAAATGGGGATGAGAAGAATGTTGTCTCCGTTGCTGTTTGTGGGGACGGGGACAGAGAATTTTTCTCCCTACGGGGACGGGGATGGGGAGGCATTCCCTGACGGGGAATTCTTCATTGCCAGCACATGGCAGTTCAGTTCTATCTAACTCTAGGAGATAGAGATTCCAATCTTCCAGTGGACATCGACGATGACGAGTGCGTGGGTGATGGCAGGCCGCACATCGAGAAGTTCTACTATCTTTTTCTACGTACAAGCTGAATTTTTCCACATGCGGAGGATGCTGCAGCCTGTAGGGGACCTTATGGAGTCATTGTCGCTCTTTACTTGCTCGGTACTGTAGTCCTCAACACAAGTGACAAGGATGAGATTTATTGTTCCTACAAATTAAAGAGCCAGCTAATGTTGATGGCTGAAGTACGCAATTTCAAAGCAACTACTTGTTGACACTAATTTGCACCAACACACTCGAATGCGCTAGAACGCGCAGCAAGATCGTCAAAACGATCAACACCAGCAGCCTCCCTGCGCCGACCGGTTAGACCGGTATAGCGGACCGGTCAGACCGGTACTCCAGGAAGATGGCGAAGACCTAGAACCAAGAGCTCGGGAGGGACCCCGTCGGAGCTCGGGTATCTAGGGTTGTTCTGAGGTCGGCAGGCCACTCAGAACGCCATCGAACGCCATGGAGACGAGCGAAGAACAGCAGATGGGGTTGGAAAAGTTAGGGTTTAGAGGTAAAAGATAAAGGATAAATGTGTGAATCGATTGGGATTCACCTCAATCGGCCTTAGCCTTTATATTTATAGGCCGGGGAAGACGTACCCCTTCACGAGTAGGATTACATGAGGACTCTTTACAAAAACCCTAATTCTACTCGGACTGTACAAACCAGACTGGTCTGACCGGTCGCCCCGACCGGTCAGACCGGTCGACCTTAGCAGGTGACAAATTTGGCTGTCAACATATGCCCCACTGCTTTTTGATGAGTTTCACAAGCCAAAAAGTAAGAACTATCCTGATGTACACGTTTTTACACAGAGCACACAAGTCTAAAAATAAAACTAAGGGCGATATCCAATACTGGCCGTCTTCGTCTTCACGCACTTTGCCATACGCTAGGATAGAATTTCTTCAAGTATCTCCCATTGATAGCCCTGGGTACACGTTCACTTTGCACCGTCTCCACCATATATGAATTTTCGGAGATAACTTTGACAATCTTGTATGGACCCTCCCAACTTGGCGACCATTTGCCAAACTTGTTGCTTTTCATCCCAAGAGGCAAAATTGTCTTCCAAACCAGATCCCCAACCTGAAAAGATTTAAGTTTTACCTTTTTGTTGTAAGCTCTGGCCACCCGAAGCTTGTCTTTCTCAATCTCCTTCAAAGCCTTCAAACGCTTGTCGGTCACCTCATCAATATTATCCATCATCAAATCATGGTAATCAATAGCGGAGAGGTCATTTTGCTTTGCCAACCTATATGCGTCCAGATTTACCTCAACGGGTAAAACGGCCTCTTGACCATACGCAAGCTTAGTAGAACCATGTCTAGATATACGATGAGCCCACAATGCTTCGGATAACACTTCATGCCACCTCTTAGGATTTTCTTCTATCTTCTTCTTGATGAGTTTGATCAAAATCTTATTACTAGACTCGGCCTGCCCATTGGCCTGAGCATAGTATGAAGATGAATTGAGCAATTTAATTTTATAAGATTCGGCAAAGGCACGCACCTCTTTTGATATAAATGAAGAACCTTGATCCGTCGTCAAAGTTTGTGGAATGCCGAATCTATGAATAATATGCTCGGTAATAAACTCAATTACCTCCCTATGTATCATATTCTTCAAAGGAACTGCTTCGGTTCACTTAGTAAAATAATCTGTAGCAACTAACACGAAGCGATGCCCCTTTGAAGATGGAGGATTAATCTGTCCAATGAAATCCAACCCCCAACCTCGGAACGGCCACGGTTTAATAATAGGATGCATCAACGCAGCAGGTACCAATTGCAAATCACCAAACCGCTGACATTCTTCACATCCTTTATAGTACTCGAAACAATCGGATAACATAGTGGGCCAATAAAAACCGGCCCTTCTAAGTAACCACTTCATCTTGGGAGCCGATTGATGAGTACCACAAATTCCTTCATGAACCTCACCCATAGAAACACGGGCCTGATCCGAGTCTAAACACTTGAGAAGCAAATCTTCGGCAGTTCGACGATAAAGCTCATCGTCAATTAAAACGTACTTGAAGGCCAAACGCCGAATATTTCTCTCTGCACCACGACCAGGATCTCTCAAATATGATATAAGAGGGACCCTCCAATCCTGAGCTTCGGCCGAAACAATTGAATCAACTTTTTTGGCCAAATCAGAATCAGCAGCTGCATCACCGGTCAGACCGGTCTCTGGACCGGTCAGACCGGTCTCTGGACCGGTCAGACCGGTCAGGGCGGTCAGACCGGTATCACCAACCAGTCAGACCGGTGTGTCCAGAACCAGAAACTCGGCTTTCGTTTGCATCGACTTCCGAATGTTGAAATATTTTTTCGTAACATTATAACCAGATGCTTGCTGAGCCAGAGTATTTGCCTTTTCATTTTCTTCCCTCGGTATATGTTTAATAATAAATTCATCGAAGGAGGAAATAATATCAAGGCATTTATGAAGATATGCATTTAGAGAACCATTATAGCATTGGCATACCTTGGAGACTTGCTGCACCACCAGAAGAGAATCTCCAAAGGTTTCAACATGCTTCACGCCCATGGATTGCAAGAATTCCAAGCCAAATAGAAGCGCTTCAAACTCAATTTGGTTATTTGTGCATTCTTCTTCCAATCGGTTTGAAAACTCAAAAACGGCACCATTCGGAGAAATAAGAACATCACCAATTCCTTGACCATCATCACAAACCGATCCATCAAAGTACAACTTCCATGGTGTGCAAGTAATATAGCCGACTTCTAGATCATGCTTGTCATTAATCCGATGCTCAACAATGAAATCCACTATGATTTGGCCTCTCATAGATTCCAAGGATTCACAAGCCAAATCATACTCAACTAAAGCATAAGCCCACTCGCCGATTCTATCACTTAAAATCGGCTTTTGTAACATGCGTTTGAGCACATCGGTTTGACATACTACTATGCAAGTAGTAGATAGTAGATAATGTTTTAATTTGGTACAAGCATAATAGAAAGACAAATATAACTTCTCAGTAAGAGTATACCTTGTCTCCACATCAATAAGTCATCGGCTTATATAAGTGATGACATACTCTTTGTCTTCTGTTTGTTGAGTCAAAACAGCTACAATGATCTTGTCTTTAGCAGCCACATAAAGCCTGAAAGGAACCCTTCTCTTAGGCGCCTTGAGCACAGGTGGTGAAAACAAATAAACCTTGATCTTTTCAAAGACCTCTTGCTATTCTGCCCCCCAAGTAAATTCGGTTTCATTCTTTAACCGAAGAATAGAAGTAAGAGCATCAATATGTCTTATTACAAATAGTTTGCCAATTTTCTAGCTCGAATTGAAAAACTCCTAATTCGGCTTTTATCCGCTGATGTTGCAATTTTCAACCAGCTCAAGACCTCAAATACAAGATCAAAGTCTTGAGAGCCCCTTGCAAACTGATCTGTTGCATAGAAACTTCATGAGGTAAATTATCATTTGCCAATATTTTGCCCCCCGAGCACTTAAATGTCGTCGAGCTCCATATTGCTTCTCTCTTGGTGTAGCCTCATGATCCACTAGCTCCTCATTACCTTGTACCGAGAATGTTAGCGGTGTTTCTCCATCGCAAGGAACCGAAACAGGCATTGCCGATTCGGCTTTCTGTTCTGCTGCAACCTCAACCGGTCTGACCGGTTGCTCTGGGCGATTAGACCGGTCTCTTGTACCGGTTAGACCGGTCTCCTGAGGCGGTTTGACCGATCGTACTGGCTGGTCAACTGCTTTGACCCTCCATACCTTGCCTTGAGGGACCATTGGTTTGTAGTGGTTGGATTGTTTGTCCCTCAGCCTCTTGAACTCTTTTTCCTTCTTCTCCTGAGCATTTAGTTTTCATCGCACTAGCCGGATCCTCTTTTAAACTAGCAGGATCAGCTTTGCATCTACCACTCGTGGATGCTTATGCTACAGAAGTAAGACGATGCTCTATAGGATTATCTTGTACCATCGTTTGAACCGAACTTATCGGTGCATGCCCCGCAGAATTTTCATGTACATTAACAAAAATCGGTTCATGTGGAGAATCAGATTCTTGTGAAGGAGAAGGTTGCACACAATTTGTCATCTCATTGGTTCGGTTAAAGATTGCCGAGCAAAGAGTAGACATGTTCGGTGTAGATGTTACTGGGCTGACCACCATTGCACCGGTCAGACCGGTCCAGCCGCATTCGGCTGTCCCAGCTGCAATGGTGATGTTTGCCCTACAAAATAGCTCGTCGGCATGCCATATAGTGGTTCTTGAATAGATGCTAGCATAGCCGATGAATTAGCAGTTTGGAAAGCTGTTATCGCCATAAATTAACAGGATTAATTTATGGGCCGAAAGCAAGATGGGCTTAAAGCAGAAGATTGAAGAAGGCTTGTAAATCGGCTCCTGCGTGAGCACCTGGGCCGCATGGGCCATGTATCCTTAGATTTAGTTTAAGATTAGAGATAGAGTCCGATCGGGACAAGATTAGTTTAGATTGTTTCCCAAGTCTCCGGACTATAAATATGTACCCTATGTTATTCATAAAGAGAGAGCGTCATCACGTCTCGCAAACAACAACTCTCGGCGCATCGCCACCCCTAATTCTAGGGTTTCATCCAAGTAAGCGCCATGCTGCCCTGATTTCTTCTTGTGATCAGGGCAGCATTGTTCTTGCTTTTACCTTAGTATTACTCGTACTGAAGCGTTTTTGATGGCGAGTAATGCTAGTTATCTTGATGTTCGTAGCATGGCTTTTAGCAGATCTATTGTGCTTCGTTGTTTATCATCTACGAATATCATGTTGTCTCTGTGCAGTCACGTTTTCAATCTTATGCTAGTTCTTGTCGCATAGAATTAGCTGCACAGTGGCAACACCCTGCTTCTTTTACATCTAGTAGATCTAATCTGTTATGGTTTGCTCTTGTCCTAAGAGTTGGCGCAATATCTGCTAGGTTAGGCCTTGCAAACGGATTGGATGATCCGGTGGTGTAGTAGATGCTTTATCTTAGCCTTGATAGGGATTGTTCCGGGAATCGGCTCTTGCTAGTTCTTAGGCCTCTGTTTTGGGTTATGGTTTAGTTGTCTGTTATGTTCATTAGGCCTAGTCACGTGTAGGATGTTCCGATCTAGCAGTGAGGCTTTTACCATCATGGATTAGATTAATTAGGTTTAATTGAAGCAGCTTTATAGTCATTTGCTTTATTCATCAATATCTGGATAGATACAGATCCAATCTGACACCGGGACTCGATCGGCTCTTTAAAGCCGATGCAAGAGTCGTCCCGGGAAACTGTTACATGTGTCTTTGTATGCAGGAAACTGTTTGGAGCACGTTCGCACCCTCCTGATCGGGTATAGGTCAGGTGGTACGCCCGGCTTTCCACAGAATCTCCGGGTGTGTGACGGATTTGCGGGCCGTCGACGAGGGAGCAGTGCCTGCCAGCGCCCCGGCGACCTCACGGCTCTTCGTGTTGCCCGTCGCTGCTCGCCGGTGGGTTTCGACCGACAACACATTCTGGCACGCCTGGTGGGACCCTCGTCAGCACCAACGCCCACCGCAGAGATGACAGGAGCTCAAGATCAAGAACCCGCTCCCAACCCCGTCATGTATGAAGAGCTCTCTCCTGAACACAAGAAGAAGTATGATGAGATCAAAACTCTGCTGGAAGCCGATCTCATCGGCTCTTTTGAGAGGACCCGTAACCATGGCATCAGGTGGAAGGGGTTCTCACCAGAAGGCGCTCTCGACAACGTAGATCTGTCTGTGCCATCAGAAGAGCGCACCAGAGCCCTGCGTCAGGAGATGAACTACATGGTGGCCCATACGCTTCATCGGCACTATCAGAGCCTGATGAACGAGCTCGAGCGCATGGCGCATCGCGTCATCTAGGAGATAATCAAGAACCAGTACTCTCCATCAGGACCAACCCTGGGGAGTCACACAGAGGAAGCTGCATTGCATTTTAGACCGGTATTGCCATTCTCGTTTGCGGCTCCAAAACCACAAAATTCGCCGATCTACGTCGTCCACAAGATCGGCGGTGATCCTGGAGAAGGCCAATTCCTCACCGAGCCACCCAAGGAGATTCTGCACGGCTACATGTGCTCCTACATCCCTGACAGTGTCAATCCAACACGCTCGGTGTAGATGGTAAACCCAGGATCTTCTGGAGCAGATGCGGAGAAACAAGCGTGGCTGGCAAAGTATGCTACAGGGCCGAGTGCTGAGCCATCGGCCCTAGGAGTTCTTAGTGTGGAGCAGGTCAGTGCAATACTGAGAGACCAGTTCGGCATCCTGCCCAAGAGGAAAGCGATCAGCTATTCCAAGCTGTATCCAAGTGACTATGACTTGATCCCACTGCCACCCAAGTATCGGCTTCCTGAGTTCACCAAGTTCAACGGGTCAGAAGGAGCTAGCTCCATCGAGCATGTGAGCCGATACTTAACGCAGCTTGGGATGATCTCAGTGTCGAATCCATTGAGGGTCCGGTTCTTCGGCCAATCTTTTACAGGCCCAGCTTTTGAATGGTATGCACCACTGGCTCCGGATTCGATTCGAACTTGGAGGCAGCTTGAAGATCAATTCCATACCCAGTACCACTCGGAGGCTGCTGAAGCTGGAATTGCCGACCTCGCCCAAGTCAGGCAGAAGCGAGGAGAGACTGTGTCAGAATACATACAGCGCTTCAGGGAGGTCAAGAACCGATGATACTCGTCGCGCATCACGGAGAAGGAGGCAGTCGATCCGGCTGTCCTGGGACTCGCTAAGCCGATCAAGGATGCGGCTTTTCAGTTGGAGTTCACATCTCTGGCGCACCTGGTGCAGAAGCTTACAGCATACGAACATTATCATCCTGAGCTGTACCAGGACAAGTTCAAGCGCCATGTAAACATGGCCCAGGCGGATGAATCTGATGACTCTGGCGAGGAGCAAGAAGTGGCCGTGGCAGAGTGGACTCGGGGGGCAAACCCTGTCCCGTGCAAGTGTGTCAAACAGCAGGGGCTTGTGAAGGGCTTCGACTTCAACGTGACCAAAGCAGAGCAGATATTTGATCTGCTCCTCACAGAAAAAAGCTGAAGCTCCCAGAGAATCACAAGTTACCGACAGCACAAGAGCTGCAGGGAAGACTGTACTGCAAATGGCACCACTCGTTCACTCATTCCACGGGTGAATGCAAGGAGCTACGTCGTCAGATACAATCAGCTATCGAGCAAGGCCGATTAATCTTGGCTCAACACACGATGAAGGTTGACACAAAGCCCTTCCCACAAGCTAACATGGTGGAGCTGTCAGATTTCGGATCCAAGGGCCAGGATTTGGCATTCCAGATCAACATGGTGGGACCCATGCGCCGCCATGACAAGCAGAGGAGAGAGGCCGCTTCTGGCAAACGGCGGCAGGATGAACGCAAGCTGGAACAGCAACATGTGACTGAAGAGCAGGTGCGTCACATCTGCAATCAACTTCCAGCTTCTAATCGGCTTCTAGAAAAGTACCAGTACCGGTACAAGTTGCGCCGCCGATACGAATCGGAAGAGGATGAGTACGAGCATCGCACAGGAAGGACACTGGGGATACGCCAGGCTATACAAGACCACTGGCATTGCCCGTTCTTCAGGTACTGTTGGAATTTCGGCATGAGCCGATTGCCTACTATAGATGATTGCTTGGAGTGCACCCCTCGAGGACACCAGCAGGACGAGACATCGGTGTTCCGGCGCTTAGGGCCCAGAACACGTCATGATGACCGTGTGAGGCGGCCAACCAGGGGTGATTCCGAGCCAAAAGAAGAAGACAGGTACCATCGTCCACGGTGGGGTCCTGACGGGCTTAATCGCTCGCAAAA
Organism: Panicum virgatum; assembly: GCF_016808335.1. Taxonomy (NCBI): domain Eukaryota; kingdom Viridiplantae; phylum Streptophyta; class Magnoliopsida; order Poales; family Poaceae; genus Panicum; species Panicum virgatum. The sequence continues at coordinate 46,216,900 of NC_053143.1, forward strand.
GCGCATTGTGCAGTGCTTGTGCAATCTGGAAGAGGCAGAAGCAAAGTACCTTGACGTGCTGAGGAAAGCGCGTCCGGATCTCGCGGAGCAAGTCAGGCGACCGCGAAGGGAGGAAAGGCGCCCTCGGAGAAAAGAGTGGCACCCCAAGCAGACAAAAGCCGATGAGAAGCCATCGGCTAATGTGAACATGGTGTTCGTGCTCCCATCGGAGTTTCGGGCACCCCAACCGGAAGAATCGGCCATCGCACAGCTGGATCTAGGCCCACAGCCGATCATCTTCGAGAAGCCCAAGGAGAAGAGCTACAAGCACCTGAAGGGATTGTATCTCAAGGGCTTCATCAATGGCAAGCCTGTGAACAGGATGTTGGTCGAAACTGGTGCCGCAGTCAACCTGATGCCATATTCTGTGCTGCGCCGATTGGGTCGTTCTTCTGCCGATCTGATCAAGACCAATGTGATGCTCAATGACTTCAACGGACAACCATCAGAGGCAATGGGGGTCCTTAATGTGGAGTTGACAGTGGGCTGCAAGACGATCCCGACTTCGTTCTTCATCGTCAACAGCAAAAGTACATACACGGTATTGCTTGGGAGGGATTGGATTCACGCCAACTATTGTATACCTTCCACAATGCATCAGTATCTCGTCCAATGGGATGGTGATGAAGTGGAGGTGGTCCGTGCAGATGACTCTAGCGAGGTCTCGCTCGCAGACATGAACGCCTGGGATGCGGAAGGACAAGAGCCGATCTCAGGGATCGCCCTGGAAGACTGTGATCGGATCGAGGCGACAAAAAACGGACTGAGGCTGGTTTTATCCACTGGCCTCACAGAGTAGACGCATCCTGGCATGCCACGGGATGTAATAGAGATAGAGAGGCCGGTCCCAGCGACCAGCCCCAAAAAATAGAAAAATCATGTTTGGGTTCGGAATTGTTACATCATGTACACACGATGGCCTGCTCTGGTAGTTGGCCACTCATCGACTATTTGGTTTCGAATGATAATGGAAGTGTAGAAGCGGCCAGCCCACACGGTTGGCCAAATAATTTTTCTTGTCATCTCCCTGTGTTTGCCGCTGATCTTGTGGACAACGAAGACTCGCTTGCGTTCGCAGCTGGTTTTTCAGACGACGGCAAACTCGGATGCGGGTTCACATCAGCTGATGATTTCGAAGAGGTTGACATCGGTCCTGGGGATAAGCCACGGCCGACATTTATCAGCAAGAAGTTGGATTCGGCCTTGCGAGAGGAGATGATTGCATTACTTAAAGAGTACCGGGATTGCTTTGCATGGGACTACACACAGATGACCGGTCTGGATAGAAGCATCATCGAGCATCGGCTCCCGCTCAAGAAAGGGTTTCGGCCATTTCAGCAACGAGCACGTCAGATGAAGGCCGAAGTCCTAGAAGAAGTTAAGAAAGAGGTGGAGAAGATGCTGGATGCTGGGTTCATCAGGCCGTGCAGGTATGCAGAATGGATCTCCAGTGTGGTACCGGTGCAAAAGAAGGATGGCCGATGGCGTGTTTGCGTCAATTTTAGAGATCTCAACAGAGCGACGCCAAAGGACGAATACCCGATGCCTGTTGTAGAGACATTGATCAACGCAGCTGCCGGCCACAAAATGATGAGTTTTATGGATGGCAATGCTGGTTACAACCAGATCTTCATGGCCCCAGAAGACGTGAACAAGACCGCGTTTAGAGTACCAGGCGCGGTCGGCTTGTTCGAGTACTTGGTAATGACCTTCGGACTGAAAAATGCCGGTGCAACGTACCAATGTGCCATGAATTATATTTTTCATGATCTCATCGGCAAACTGGTAGAGATCTATATTGATGATGTCGTGGTCAAGTCCAAATCAGTTGGGGAGCATCTAGAAGATCTGCGCCAAGTTTTGGAACGGACTCGAAGGTTTGGGCTCAAAATGAACCTAGAGAAATGTGCCTTTGGAGTATCGGCCGTCAATTTCTGGGATTCCTGGTGCATGAGCGGGGAATCGAGATCGGCCTGAAGAGTCAAGAAGCTGTAAAGATGGTGAAGCCACCTACTACGAAGAAAGAGATGCAGAAGCTCATCGGTAAAATTAATTTTGTCAGACGATTTATTTGTAATCTGTCTAGGTGCATCGAACCGTTCATGGGTTTAGTAAAGATCAAATCCGATGACGAGTTTCGCTGGGGGGCAGAATAGCAGCAAGCTTTCGATGAAATCAAGGAATATTTGTCAAAGCCTCTAGTGTTGGTTCCTCCTCAGCAAGATAGGCCGTTCTACGTGTACCTATCCGTGGGTGACACTTCCATTGCTTCGGTGTTAGTCTAGAAGCACGACGGCCAAGAAAGGGTGGTTTTCTACCTCAGCAGGCGCATGTTAGACGCCGAGACCAGGTATCCTGAAATCGAGAAGCTTTGTCTTTGCTTATACTTTACATGTACAAAGCTTCGCCATATTTTTCTCTCGGCGGAAACAATTCTCATATGCAAATCGGATGTCATAAAGCACATGCTGTCGGCTCCTGTCCTGAAAGGCCGGCTAGGAAAATGGATGTTTGCATTGTCAGAGTTAGATATTCGGTATCAGCCTGCGAAAGCAGTCAAAGGACAAGCACTGGCGGATCTTGTTGCAGGCAGGATCAGCACTGATATTGCTGCATTATTTATTCGTGCTTGGGCTATGTTTTTTGACGGATCGGCTTGTGATGATGGGTGCGGTGTGGGAATTCTGTTGGTCTCGCCGTGTGGGGCGACTTACTCCTTTTCCATCAGAATGACTGCCCCATGCACCAATAATTTGGTGGAATATGAAGCCGTTCGCAAAGGGATGGAGCTGCTCCTCGAAGCTGGTGCAGAAGCGGTGGAAATTTTTGGAGATTCAAAGTTGGTGATTTCTCAGCTCATGGAAGAATATAGATGTGTGAGCGAGGCTCTATTTCCGATATGGATGCAGTGCCATGAGTTGATGTCACAATTCAGGTACATCAATTTCCACTAGATACGCAGAACTCTGAACAATGAAGCCAATGATTTGGCACAGATGGCTTCTGGCTACAGGGAGACAGCCGATGGAGTTGACGTGGAGGTTCAATTTCTAGAACCCGGAGACTGGAGAGCCGATATCTTCAATTATTTGAAGGATTCAGCTCGGGGGGCACCCAGAAGGATAAGACTCAAGGCCATGAAGTATGTTCTGATAGGGGATAACATGTTCTACAGGACCTTGGAAGGACTACTGCTTAAATGTCTGGGACCTTCAGAGTCAAATCGGCTCTTGCATGAGGTTCATGAAGGAGCCTGCGGTACTCATCAATCGGCTCATAAGATGAAGTGACTGATTAGGCGATCGGGTTATTACTGGCCCACTATGCTTGAAGATTGTTTCAAATATTACAAAGGGTGTCAGGCATGTCAGAGGTTTGGCAAAATTCAGATGGTGCCAGCATCAGTAATGAATCCTATCATCAAACCGTGGCCATTCAGAGGTTGGGCCATGGACATGATTGGTCAAATCAACCCGTCGTCTAGCAAGGGTCACCAATGGGTCTTGGCTGCTACAGATTATTTCACAAAGTGGGTAGAGGCAGTGCCCATGAGGACAGTAGCATCAAGAGATGTGATCAACTTTGTCAAAGAGCACATCATCCACAAATTTGGAATTCCTCAGACCATTACGACCGATGGAGGATCGGTCTTTATATCAGAGGAATTCAGGAAGTTTGCCGATGACATGGGAATTAAGCTGATCAGATCATCTCCATATTATGCCCAAGCTAATGGACAGGCTGAAGCATCCAACCAGAGCCTCATCAAGCTCATAAAGAGAAAGATCGATGAATATCCTAGGCAATGGCATGAGGTGTTATCAGAAGCTTTGTGGGCATATCGTATTTCATGTCATGGGTCCACCAAGACGTCACCGTACCATCTAGTCTACGGCCAAGACGCTGTGTTACCATGGGAGATCACGGCCGGATCAAGGCGTGTCGAGTTCCAGAATGATCTGACAACTGAACAGTATGCAGCCTTGATGAATGACAACGTGGAGGACCTGACAGAGCTAAGGCTTTAGTCACTGGAGAAGATCAAAGAAAATAAGGTTAAAGTTGCTCGCGCATACAACAAGAAGGTCAAATCAAAGAATTTCCAGGTTGGAGACTTGGTTTGGGAGGCAGTTTTACCATTGGGAACTAAAGATAGAAAATATGGCAAGTGATCTCCAACTTGGCACGGGCCGTACAAGGTTGATCAGGTTTTGCCTGGGAATGCATACATGCTCGAGGAATTGGACGGTGTCAAGTTTCCTGTCGCTGTCAATGGTCAACACCTCAAGAAGTATTTCCCGAGCATGTGGGAAAGCGAGTAACAAGAGCCGATGAGATCCATCTGGCTGTAATCATGACAGGCCAACACGTTGAGTTGGCCGGTAAAAAAAAATGAATGATGAATGACAGGCCAACACGTTGAGTTGGCCAGTAAAAAAATATAAAAAAATAATATAAAAAAAAGAGAAGGGGCCAACACGTTGAGTTGGCCAGTAAAATATATATGAAAAGCAAGACAGCCGATGTCTAACCATCGACTTAAGACGTTTTTAAAACAGTTACAAGTTTCAGGTTAACAGGCAGTACTAATTGTCTCTTGAGCCTATCTACTGGTTCAGGAATTCTTCTATGGCGTGGATGGCTTCTGTGCGGACGGTGTCTGCTCGTGCTATGATTGCTTCGTCATCCTTGTCATCGCCTGTTACTATCTGCCGACTCAAGGTGCTTATCTCTACAAACTCTACTTGTATCTGCTCGGCTATTTCCTGGGTTTCTTGTTTGGAGTTTGCAATGGATGCTTCTTCGGCCTGGATGAGTTCCTTGGTGGTGCGGACTCTTTCTTCGAGTTCTGCCAGTTCTTTCTTCAGGAGGTCGAGTCGGTTCATGTTGGCAGACACGTCAGCTTTGATATCTAGAGTTGCCTTCTTCTGGTTAAGGGCCTTGCACTTTTGGGTAATGTCAGCTTTCAGAGAAGCTTGAGAGCGACGTGCTTCCATCCTTTGTTGTGCTTTATTCACTTCTATCCGAAGGAATGGAAGGTTGCTGGCTGGCCAGAGCTTGATTTGCAATGGCTTCGGGAGTTGGGATTCTATTTGCTCGAAGATGTTCTTTATCTTGCTGGAATCATCAACCAGAGCAGTGATCGGAGCAGATAGTAGATCCTTGATGAGTTGAAGCTGATGTGCCAAGTTAGCCGATTGCTGCAAAGATGATGTCTCTGCTCTAGGGACAGTCAGACCCATTGATGCTGGGTCAAAGGAAAGCAAACCTGAAATATCAAAGCCATATGGGCGTATCTGGAGTTAGAGCAAGATGCATTTATGGGGCTATCGGCTGGTTCAGAATTGGTTTTGTAAAGTTACCTGTTCTGAGGAAGTGATGGGCGGTTCAGGAGCAATCGTCTTGTTAGAGCTTGTGTTGACATCAAGAACATCGATTGTATCGGCTTGTTCCTCGTTTGCATCCATCAGTGCATCAGGAGTTGCAGCCATCTCATGTTGATCCAGGCTTTCTACATTGGGGATTTCTTCAGCTGCGTCCTGGAAATAGAATTACAGTCAACCAGAGTACATATGTATGAGATAAAGAAGAAGTTTTAGAAAGATGAGTTACTTGGTTGGTGTTGGACTCTGATGGGCTCGGAGAAGCTGGTGCTGGTTGCTTGATCACTCGCCTCGTGATCATCTTCCTTTTTTTGGTCAAGACTCGGGGGGCAACGCTTGCAGAAGTTTGTCTTCGTTTGGAAGCCGACTGAAGTAAGTCTGGCTGAACAGTCATTATCACTTTCTTCATTGTTGGTGATCCCTTGCAGAAAAGTACATCAGGGGCAGTTGGAAGAAAGTGGAATGGTTCCCCGTTGCTGGTCATAGGTTCTGGGCCATCTTGTTGCTGCCAACAGGGTGGGCAAGGATTAGTCAGGTAAAGGAATGGATGATCTAGAAAGAGCAAAATGCATAAATTCAGTACCTCTTCCTCGGGGATTATATATTCAGGATCAATTTGCTACAGTCGATGACCTAGAGCTTTTCTGAATACATGTGTTTTCCACATTCCCCACCATGTGCTGAAGCCGATTGATGAGGGGATGAAGGACAGATCGGCTGGTATTGGAATGTGGAGGTCATCAAACATGCTGTAGCATCTTGAGCTGGTGAGACCATCAGGCAGGTCGGCTCTGCTCTCCACCAAGTGGTGAATATGGAAGTGGGGAGGGACTTGTCCTAGGCCAAATTGCCGAGCTGGTATAACTGGTTGGTAAGATTCATATCCTGGCTTGATAATTCTGTTAGAGGTGCTGATGCCAACAGGGAGGAAGCCAGGTCGAATCATCAAAGAATACAGATGCCGAGTGCTGTCGTCATCGGCAAAGTTATCTAATCTGAAGGCAGTTGGGTTTTCAAAGCATTCAGATTCAGTAAATGGGAAGTAGAGAGGATTATCTAGTCCTTTGTAGAAGATTCTGAACCAGTTTGCTGCATCTGATGAATTCAGTTTACTGCCAGGGAGACTAAATAAAGCTTGGCCGTAACTAGTACATCTAATTGGTTTGCCACTCTCATCAGGGAAAGAGTTCTTGGTCAGGCCTTGGAAGTTGGGAATATGGTGCTGGAAGTACAGTTGTGCCCACAACTGAATAAACCACCAAGGGCCTCCAGTTCTCAGTTTCTTGTGGTTAAGCAGGTTAGATGTCATCAAATGGAGATATCTGTAAGTTTCTCCAAGGAAGAGTTTGCCTAGGCCGGTGTGATTGCCATGGGCCAGGTGATAGGCCAACGGAAGATAGTTCTTGGTTGGAGCTAAAGAAGGACCACAGAAGATGAAGTGCTCTAGCCAAAGATTTAGGAAGGCTGTGTGTTCCTTCTCAGTCACTAGACCTTTTGTTTTCATGTGCTGATTCATGTAAGTGCCCCAGTTTGTGCAGTTGACTTTGGAAGAAAGTTTGAAGGGGACTTCTGCCATTTTGTGAGCAGCAGGATTAGGAGAACTAATGTCTAGGCCAGTGATCATGGTGACATCTAGCAGAGTAATGGTCATGGGTCCATGACCAAAGAGGAAGCAGTTCAGAGCATCAGACCAAAAATAGCCGATGGTTTTCAGAAGGTTTTCATCTTTGTCAAGGGGTGATAATGATAAGCTAAGTGCATCGGCTATGTTCAAATCTTGCCACAAGGGCATGTGAGCTTTTGCTACTCTGCTGTACCATGTAATCAACTCTCAGGGGGGTTAGGCCAGGCTCTTAAGCAGTCGGCCCAGAGGTTCAGATCGATGTTTTGACTCACAAAAGGGATCCAATTTGTTTCACAAGAGATCAAATCTATGGGGTTTTCATGGGTTTGTGGGCCAAGACAGAAAGATTTTGGATTAGAGGGCTGCGGCAGAAAGATGTCTGACACCTGAAGTTCAGAAATTCAGAAGTATGCATATGGTGTCATGTTTCAGAGTTTAGGGTTTCAGAGGATTGGTAAGCTGACAGAAAGATTTTGGATTAGAGGGATGCGGCAGAAAGATGTCTGACACCTGAAGTTTAGAAATTCAGAAGTAAGCATATGGTGTCATGTTTCAGAGTTTAGGGTTTCAGAGGATTGGTAAGCTGAAGAAAACTAAAGGATTAGGCCGAATATTACCTTCAGGCCGTAGATTGCCGCATCATCGATTGCAGAGCTTGTCGTCTGAGCTGCAGAATCTGCCATAGTACAGATCCGTTGACTTAGGGTTTGGTTGCTGTGGGTTCTAATTCAAATTCCGACTGCTTGGAGAGTTCTTGCTCGAATTTATAGAGCTTGGTTTTCGAATTGCGCTCGAATTTGAGAGTTCGTCGGGTTCGGTTCAAGTTGGAAGTGATACTCTATTCTTGTGCGGATTGCTTCTAGTTTGAATTTCATCGGCTCTTGGATATTTATAGAAGCCTGATGCGTTGCCATCGGCTTTTTGGGAAGTAAACAAAGACACACGAAATTAAAGGAAATTGATTTCATTGATACGAGATCATTACAAGGAAAGCTGATTTTATAAAGGAAATAATCCTTCGGCTTTGTGATCCTACCCCTACGATGCTACCTACATCTACCAGTCGTAGGTGTCTGAATGCCTACGGCGCTTCGGGCTTCGCGACGGTGCGTCTCCGTCATCGTCATCGTCGTCATCGCCGTCATCGCTGCTGCTGTTGCCGTCGTCCTCGGCACTGCTGCTGCTTCGCCCGCCGCTGCTGCTGCTTCCCTCTTCGCTTCCCTCCATGGGGGTTTCCTCCTGCCGCCATGTCGTCGCTGGAAGAGGAGCCGATCTCTTCGGAGGAGTCGGCTCCTTCCCAGGAGAAGGCGTCGTCTTCGCTGCTCTCCAGTTCCTCTTGGAACAGGAACTGGAGGTCTTCCTCTCCCTCAGTCGTGGGTTCGTCCTCCTCAGAGGCGACCCCGAAGTCGAACTCCTCTGCATCCCAGTGCAGAGGAGCCAGTGCCTCGTAGGCTGCTATTGGGTCCCATTCAGGGGTCGGCTCTCGGCTTCCTTGGTGGTTGCAGTGTGTTTAACGAGCATTAATGGGAAGATGAAGCGACGGATTGGTTTTGGAACTATCATTGCCAAAATCAGGGGGGCATGTGTTATCGCCGAAAATAAACAGGATTAATTTATGGGCCGAAAGCAAGATGGGCTTGAAGCAGAAGATTGAAGAAGGCTTGTAAATCGGCTCCTGCGTGAGCACCTGGGCCGCATGGGCCATGTATCCTTAGATTTAGTTTAAGATTAGAGATAGAGTCCGATCGGGACAAGATTAGTTTAGATTGTTTCCCAAGTCTCCGGACTATAAATATGTACCCTATGTTATTCATAAATAGAGCGTCATCACGTCTCGCAAACAACAACTCTCGGCGCATCGCCACCCCTGATTCTAGGGTTTCATCCAAGTAAGCGCCATGCTGCCCTGATTGCTTCTTGCGATCAGGGCAGCGTTGTTCTTGCTTTTACCTTGGTATTACTCGTACTGAAGCGTTTTTGATGGCGAGTAATGCTAGTTATCTTGATGTTCGTAGCATGGCTTTTAGCAGATCTATTGTGCTTCGTTGCTTATCATCTACGAATATCATGTTGTCTCTGTGCAGTCACGTTTTCAATCTTATGCTAGTTCTTGTCGCATAGAATTAGCTGCACAGAGGCAACACCCTGCTTCTTTTACATCTAGTAGATCTAATCTGTTATGGTTTGCTCTTGTCCTAAGAGTTGGCGCAATATCTGCTAGGTTAGGCCTTGCAAACGGATTGGATGATCCGGTGGTGTAGTAGATGATTTATCTTAGCCTTGATAGGGATTGTTCCGGGAATCGGCTCTTGCTAGTTCTTAGGCCTCTGTTTTGGGTTATGGTTTAGTTGTCTGTTATGTTCATTAGGCCTAGTCACGTGTCGGATGTTCCGATCTAGCAGTGAGGCTTTTACCATCATGGATTAGATTAATTAGATTTAATTGAAGCAGCTTTATAGTCATTTGCTTTATTCATCAATATCTGGATAGATACAGATCCAATCTGACACCGGGACTCGATCGGCTCTTTAAAGCCGATGCAAGAGTCGTCCCGGGGAGCCGACCACGGCTCAGACTCACGTTTACACATGTCTTTGTATGCAGGAAACTGTTTGGAGCACGTTCGCACCCTCCTGATCGGGTATAGGTCAGGTGGCACGTCCGGCTTTCCACAGAATCTCCGGGCGCGTGACGGAATTGCGGGCCGTCGACGAGGGAGCAATGCCTGCCAGTGCCCAATTATCATCTACGGATTTGCCTTTTTTCATGATATCTATTTGATCTTTTAAATCATTCATGGGCTTATATATATCAGCAATTTTCTTATCCATAATAGATGATAATTGGCTAAACAAGTCGGAAGATGAAGTGTTTACATTGCTTATTACCTCGACTTGCTTATTCTTGAGCGTGAAGGAGGGCATCACGAAGTCTTGAACCCTGGTGACCTGGCCTTGCTGATTTTTCTTGAACCCCTTCAAGAATTGTGCTTTGAAGTGCTCCCTGACCACCAAGTACTCTTGGCGCTCCTCCTCGCTGAATTCCTCGATAGATGTGTAGATGTTGCCTTCGTCGAGGTCGATGATGACGCCAATCTTCTTTGATAACTAGATTAGATTGGTTTAAAAACTAGATTAATCTGTCCCCAGCGGAGTCGCCAAAAAGTGTGTTGACACTAATTTGCGCTAACACACTCGAATGCGCTAGAACGCGCAGCAAGATCGTCAAAACGATCAACACCAGCAGCCTCCCTGCGCCGACCGGTATAGCGGACCGGTCAGACCGGTACTCCAGGAAGACGGCGAAGACCTAGAACCAAGAGCTCAGGAGGGACCCCGTCGGAGCTCGTGTATCTAGGGTTGCTCTGAGGTCGGCAGGCCACTCAGAACGCCATCGAACGCCGTGGAGACGAGCGAAGAACAACAGATGGGGTTGGAAAAGTTAGGGCTTAGAGGTAAAAGGTAAAGGATAAATATGTGAATCGATTGGGATTCACCTCAATCGGCCTTTGCCTTTATATTTATAGGCCGGGGAAGACGTACCCCTTCACGAGTAGGATTACATGAGGACTTTTTACAAAAACCCTAATTCTACTCGGACTATACAAACCAGACTGGTCTGACCGGTCGGCCCGACCGGTCGACCTTAGCTGGTGCCAAATTTGGCTGTCAACACTACTCTTAACCAATTTAATTTTAGAGGCCGGTTAAGCATTAGTTTAGAGGCCGTTTGGTGTGGCTCAAAGAGCAAGATTTGTCTGGTTATGATGAAACTTAGTTATCAGTTACTCAATATGATTTTTCCATATATGGTCATAGTTCTCCCTTTTTCATAGGACCAGTACCCTTCATATATAACATAGTCAATTACAATCCTGTTATGGTAGAAAAAAGTCACGAGCCAAATGGCATTTAATATTTATTTTTAAAGAGCTTTAGTCAACGATGAACCGACAAAGAGGCCTCATGCTTTGTTTGGAATAGCTCCAGCTATATAAATTTTTTGGAGGTGGAGCTGGTTACTATAAGCTTAGAAAATCGTAGAGTTGAAGTTATGACTATGTAGAAGATATTTAGATGAGTTATTTTCTTCAAAGTTTAGATTAAAATAATTTTTGAAACTATTTAAAAATGATATTAGTGGAGCTACAAGTCCTCTCTGGGCTGTATGCATGCATGGTGCACGCGGAACAAACTTGTTTTAAAGCATATCTTGTCCAAATTATACGAACAACACAACACAATCAACATTATTACATTGTCGCAATACCAAAAGATGTGGGCTTAAGAAAAAGATGTACAAACAACTAACAAGGTACATGACGCATGAAGAAAACCTCAAGGACTGCATAGCTTATTCCCTCCATTCAAAGAGAGTAGGAGTGTAATATAATAATGTAACGCGCGTAAGAACGTCATAATCATGTTACTAGTAATTCAGCGGCGTGCTAGCCCCAGGGCCAGCGTGAACGTCCACCAAGAACTTGCCAAACGCCGCGCGAGACGATCCACCATCCTTCCACGCCATGTCTGCAGCCTCTTTGTGTGCCATCACCTGTGCCCTGAGCTGCTCCCCTTTCTCGGACTCCATCACAAGCCTTACCTTGGCCTCTACCTCCTCCGCCGTGACCAGGCCCTGCTGCCACCCCACCATCTCCACGCCAACCCCGTACTCCTCCACCATGAACACCTTGTTCATCTTCTGCTCCGCATACAGAGGCCAGCAGAGCATCGGCACGCCCGCAGTGATCCCCTCCAGCACCGAGTTCCACCCGCAGTGCGTCACGAACGCCCCCGTCGCCCGGTGGTGGAGCACCTCCACCTGCGGTGCCCATAGCTTGACTACGCGACCACGGCTATTGGTTCTCCCCAAGAAGCCCTCGGGCAGAAGGGCATCAAGGTCTGGGTCAGCGCAGGGGTCTGATGGTTTCTCTAGGTCATCGTGGGAAGGGGCTCTCACCACCCATAGGAACCGGTGGCCGGACCTCTCGAGGCCAGCGGCGATCTCCTTGAGCTGCGCCTCGGAGTGGTTGCCTGTCCCTACGCTCCCAAAGCAGAGGAACACAACACTGTGATCTGGTTGCTCGTCGAGCCATTTCAGGCACTCGTGCCTTTCTGTGGCCTCGCTGTACCCGGCGACCAATGGCCCGACGCAGTACAGCGGAGGCATCGTGGGGAACCACCGTGGATCCCCAAGACCTTTCACCGCACGAGCCTCGAGCGACACGAACGTGTTCGCTAGAATTCCTTTGGTTTCTTGGATTCTGCGCATCATGTTCAGTCGTACCTTTTTTGCCTCGCTCCCTGGATTCCCAAGCAACTTATCAGAGAGGTGAGAGGGCGGCAGGGGTGGGACGCCATAGAAAATTTGGGGCGTGTCTCCTTCCTCTTCGAAACCAGCTGGCTGGCCTTCAGCACGGGTCGATGAAACCAGCTGAACGGACACGGCGAGGACAGAGGCATTCATGGGGAAGAAGGCAAATACTGGGATCCCGAGCTTGTCGGTGACATCAAGTACCTCTATGGACATCATGTCCACGATCAAGCAGTGAATGCTGCCAGGAGCCATGGAGACGAGGAGGTCGTGCAGGTGACCGTGGTGGCGCGCCACGAGCTCCAAGTACCTGACGATGAAATTTTCGTCGTGGACAATGGTGGGAGGGTCCTGGATCCGTGGCAGCTTGTGGAAGACGACGGACGGCTTGGAGCAGGACACGCGGTCGATGACCGCGGCCAAGGCGATGTCTCCTTTCAGGCTGGGGTCGATGAGGGCCACGGTGACGGCATAGCCCGCCTCCAGGAGGGCGTCGGCGAGCTGCAGCATGGGGACGAAGTGGCTGACGGAGAGGCCCGGGTACAGCACGACGGTCTTCTTCATGGTTTTCGTGGCTCGCTCAGTCGTAGCAGTATGTATGCCCCTGCAGCTGCAGGCCCTGCTGCGCAGTTGCCCAAGACCCCAAGTTCTTGCGTTGCGGTGGGGGAGAATAATGTTATGGACGCGATGATCTGAAGAAATACAGGATGCCCCTAATGTAGTGGAGGCAAACACACAGTGGCAATGCCTAACAGATGCAGAAGTGTTCGCATTATTGCATCTCGAATTAGCTAGCACCACCGCTTGTGTATTAAGCTATTCGTATAGTAATGCTATCTAGACACCGTCTTCAAAATGAAGTAGCAAGTGGCGCGTAACTTGCCCGGCTAGATCGCCATAATATATTTTTGTATTGAATTCTATTTCATTGCCCGGCTAGATCGCATAACAAGCCTTTTATATTTTAATTTAAGAATTAGGTCTATTTATTAATGAATTTTTTCATTTAGTCAGGTGCATGTATAGTTGGGAAATAGTTATAGCCAAAGTGCTCAAATTTGAACAAAAATGATAGCTTGCTCTATAAAATTATTTAACTAATTTTTTTTTGCTGTAAATAATTGAGCAATACTTCATAACCTTTATCTGTAATGTTTTGACTTATTAATATTTTTCTTTCATTTATATGTCTTAACAATTATTTTTCATGTTACATATATTTTCTTTAAATACGGATATAGTTACAACAAGTTGGTAATTTACCCCGAAATGCTATTTTCACAAGGAAAGCTAAAATTAGAAATTTATATATGCTTTGTAGCTCGTATTACCATATTGTTTTTATAACTTATTGTTGTTCTTAAGGGGAAAAAAGAGGTCATTTTCATCTTAGATGGATGCAATTGGGGTTGCGGCCCGGTCATTAGTGCCGGTTTTCATTTATCCTCTCCACTTCATGCTCATATGTGATGAAAAGTATCATATGTTTCGTAGACGTGAATGCTGCAACTGTGGACCAGACCACTTGCCGGGCTGGCCCTACTCTACCTGTCTCCTATTCTTCTTCCTGATTTTCATAAACCTCCATGTACTAGTACTATCCAAAGGCTGAGTCCAGATGCCGTGCATAACGTTGTTTGAACACTTTGGATACACCGTACGTAGGGTGGAATTTAAAAATAAACGGTGAGATAGACGATCTGCTAAAGTCGGCAGAAATGGATACATTTTCTTAATAATCCCACAGTCTCCCAATAAGCTTTTTTTTTGCCAAAAAATCCTCACTGTATCCCCCAAGTAAAAGGAGGGTCAGGCCTTTCTCAGCTACGTGTCTGTTTGGTTTGAGGTCAAACTTTAGCCGGTCATATTTAGACTAATTTTGACCATATTTAAATTTAAATTTAGCTAACTATTTTTTTTCTCATTCACACGACTTATTGGGGCCCTAAACAAACCATGTGATTGAGAAAAATATGTTGTTTGGCTGAAAAAACTTTTAGACTCAATTGTGGTTAAAATTAGTATAAATTTGGCCAGCCAAAGTTAGGCCTCAAACCAAACAGCCTCTGTCAAGCCCGTGCAGTATTGGCGGAGCCAAGGCCTGGTCGGGCCCATCAAACATGTAGTAGATATGTTAGTAATAGTGCAATTCTAAACATTCGTTTGAGCTAATTACACTTTTGAGTCTCTAGAAAAATAAACTCGTGATTAAAGTATATTATATGATAAAAATCATCTCATGATTAAAGTATATTATATGATAAACTAAATCGTAATAAAAAAATAATGATTTTTTTAAATAAGACAACTGGGTCAAATTTGGTGTAAAAAAGTCACACTCCTTACAATTAGAAGCAGATGGAGTATTTATCAGTTACCGGTTTGAGTTGAACATTTTTTATATGGTATTAATGGCGGAATTGGGTGGTTTATTGAAATATATATACATTTAATTTTATTTATAATGTTTTGTAATAATATATGTCGATGATGTGGATGCAGATTTGAGCGACAGTTTTTATTTGAACAATTATAAAGGTGGGTAATTTACATCAAACTTACATAACTGGCCTTAATAGAAACCATATAGATATTTGAATCGCATTTTAGATGAAGGATGTGTATGCATCATAGACCATACCAATGGCGTCTTCGCAAAATCCTCTGTGCCACAGCCCCCACGATCCTGTGCATCAGCCAAGCGTCAAGCCCAATCTAACATTGCGCACATCTGACAAGAACTGGACAAACGCGCCATTCTGGACGAACCACCATCCTTCCACGCCATGGCCGCGGCCTCTTTGTACGTTGTCACCCTCTCTCTAAGGCGCTCCCCTGCCTTGCACTGCATCACTAGTCTCACCTTGACCTCCACCTCTTCAGCCCTAACAAACCCATGTCGCCACCCATCCAGCAACATGCCGAATTGCCGATATCGGCTTCCTCCACCATAAACGTCTTATTCATCTTTTGATCCGCATATAAAGGCCAACACAACATTGCGAAGTCCGTTAGATTGTGATCTACTCCAGCACCGAGTTCCACCCGCAGCGTGTCAAGAACGCGCCTGTCGTCTTGTGATGATAGAGCACGTCCACCTGCGGCGCCAGCTTGACAATAAAGCCACGGGCCACGGCCACTGGTCCTCTCCAAGAAGCCATCAGGCAGGAGATGAATTGAAGATTAAAGGTGAGGGGTAGCGTTTCTGTGACGATACACCAGTGTGCATGGATTGCATTACATGCTGCTACCACATCCAAGCCTTTGTCAAACTACCGATCAACAAACGATGGGTGAGGCACCGATGCCATGCATTGCTGTTGTGGACCAGACCACTTGCCCTGCTGGCCCTGGTGTCGCTACTTTGTTGTGCTTGCTTGTCGAGCATCTGTAGCTGTCTCCTATTCTCCTTCCTAATTTTCGTAGACCTCTATGTATCTTATTATTATGAGAGTACCTTTTCTTAATCCTGCGGTCTCCCGATAAGCTTTTTTTTTGGGCCAAAAAAACTCACCATATGCCCCAAATAAAAGGAAGGTTGGGCCTATAAAGCCTTGGACGCCGCAGCCGCAAACCCTAGCCACCCCGTCCGCTCCAATAGAGCATCGCCGTCGCCAAGAAGTGAACGCCGCCGCCGCCGCCAAGGGAGCTCCGCACCACGACGCTCCACCCGTATGCTACCCTGGTGCTGCTGCTCGGCACGGCACGGCAGCAACATGGCACAGCCTCGCGTCTACCCTTCTTCGCCTCACCACCGCTTTACGCTTGACCTCCACGAGCTCGCCGGTGAGCCATCGTCGTGCTGCCCTTTCTCCGCCTCTGTTTTGCTGTCCGGCCGCCTTACGCCACCGATGAGCCTCCGTAGTAGCCCAGGTGCCCCGTCCCACCTTCTTCTGCAAGAGCCGAGCGCGCACCGTGCCTGCCGTCGTCGCCATGGCGCGACATCGCGGCATGGAGTTCACACGCACACACCACGATCTGCACCCGCGCCGTGGCCTCACCACGAACGCACACGCACACACGCCCGTGCACACACCAGCACGGTCCTTGGCCCTCACGGCGCCCTGGACGCGTCCACACGCGTGAAGCTCAGCCGTCGTGCGCCCTTGCCCAGCTTCACCCCGACCTCGCCGCTGCAACGTGCCAAGGCCATGCCGTGCCTTGCCAAGACGTCGCGCACGCACACAACCCGCAAGCCTGGCCCCTGGGCCCTGCCAGAGACCACGCCGTTGTGCTTTTGCCCCCAACTACTTCACCTTGGCCACGCCATGGTCTTCTCCATGGCCAAGCCTCGCGAACGCGGGCTGAAAGGCCATACCCTTGGCCGCCCTAACTGGACCGCTGCCGCGGGCCGAGGATGCTCGGACCCTGTGCGCGCATGGCCAAACCACCCCGCCGTCATGGTTACCTCAGCCCAGAGCCCCTCGACGCGCCGTCGGACCTCGCCAAGCCACCGCCTGTGATACTGCCACCGCCGAGCCCTCGCAGCCACGCCTGGAGAGATGAAGCATAGGAGAGGGGAGGGACCGACACGGGAACCCCGCCTGTCAGAGACAGCGGGCGCCGTCGCCTTGGACCAGGAGCCAGTAAGAGGTCGAGAGAGGGGGGGAAGGCCCGTGTGCGCCAGCTAGGCCGTCGCCCATCTTTCAGCCTGTCAAGTTGAGCCGGCCTGCGAGCTCTTTTCCCGAGCCGTGGCCCGTTCCCTTGAGCCGTTAACCGAGCCAAGCACAGTAACCCGAGCCGGCCTTTTCCTCTTGCAGCCCAGTAACCAAGCCGCCACTACCTTTTTCCTTTTTACCCAGCTGACATGCGGGTCCCACGCGTCAGCCTCAGGGTGAGGCTGACAGGTGGGACCACTGACATGTGGACCCCGCTGACCTGGACGTTGACCGTTGACTCGTCAATGTTGACCAGTCAACGCTGACGTCAGCTTTGACCCCGCTGGCGTCAGCAGGAACCGACCCTGCGCTGACGTCATGGTGACGTCTGCAAGACACATGGCATTCTCCCGTCCAACCACGTGTCGGCCCTGTGTGTTTTTCTTTTTCCGAAAATCAATTAATAATTTCAGAAATAGATTTAGGCTTCAAAAATTGATAATTAATTAACCGGAGCTCCGAAAATTATGAAACCAGTTTCATAATTCTTCTAAAATCATGATCTACACGTTAGAGTAGGTTTTGGTGTGATTTAGATCTTATTTGGATACTTTTGTGCACTTTTGCACTTTGGCCCCCTTAGTAATTCGTAATTACGAATAGGCCCTTAGCGAGGAGGAGCTAATCGATGCCCCGGACGCCCAGAGGGCCCAGGAGGACGTCCCGGAAGACTCTGAAGTCCTAGGACGACTACGAAAAGTCTCAGGTTCACGCCCATCAATGATTTGATTACCTATTAGGCATTGCTTGCTAGAACTGCTATCGCTTTATTACTGTTATGAGATGAACCTGCATAGCCAATTGTGTGCCCTTATTCCTTGAACTCCTAATATAAACCATGTTTGAATGGTTGGTATGCTTGCATGAGTATGTGTGGGATTTCCTCGTGATATGATAGTCCTGGCGTGAGTGGAGATCCACCATATCAGGAGTTGGTGACTAGGGCTTTTAGCAGGGGGCGAGCAAGTTGACTTTGCTGGGGGTGTGTGTTGGGCACACCCTGCGAGCACCTGTTGCGGGTGCATGTAGGTGTCGTTGGACACGGTTGGACCTTTGAGGTGTTTATGGGCCATACCTGTAATGGGTGTCAGTCGCGGACCGCTGTGGCGGATACGCATGAGGACAGAGATGCTCGCCCCGGCATATAAGGAACCGGTTGGTGTAACTATGATTAGTGGGACTTTGTGAGCATGCACACCACATATCCACTATGCGGGTGGATCTGGTCTGAGGCTAGTAAGCGTGGTGCCAAGCCTGTAGGCGGATGTAGTATCGGTGCAGGGGGAGCAGGTGTGGACCTGACGTTCCCCGGTTCGCGGGATTCATGGGAATCCTATTCTAGATGGCTTCACAGTCCCGGGGCGACCTCTTGCGAGAGAACGCGCCCAAACCTGGGAAAGCAGGATATTGCCATGGCTGCTAGTTCTTGTTCTCAGTAGACCGGTGTCTCGATGTCAGTCGGCTAGCCTCTGGCTGGCAGCGATTCGAGTGGGTACAGGTGAACAACCCCTGCAGGGTGAAAACTATACGTATAGCCGTGTACTCAGTCATGTACATTCCTACTCTTCTGTTACTACCATTACTTAGTGTGACTTGATACTTTTCTATCTCCCTCTAGTCTACTTTCCTGCTTGAATAGCAGCTGAGGTGCGAGGAGAGGGAGTTCTCGCACCGACTTGGATATCAGGGACTTGGGTGAGTCTCGGAGGTGTGAGTTGACCGGGAGTCCGGGATGCCGGAACGGCCCGCGTCAGGAGACTTGGCAGATGCTATACTTTGTTGATGCTACGCATAGGAAACCATAGCCTTATCCGTTGACTATTTCTTTTATCATAATGCATCCACTTAAAACTTGCATACGGATGGTGACGTGAACCTATCCCGTCCTTGGGGATAGTTTGGTAGATGCAGGATCCGACTCGATGATCGACGATGACTTGAAGGAAGGACTAAGGACGACTCGTGCTTCGCTCAAGTTTGCCTGTGGATGAAAGAAGACGTCAAGAAGAAGGATGCCCCAAAAGTCTAGCTACCCACTTCCGTTTTCTGGTTGTTCCCTTTTAGCCCAATGGGCTTGTATCAGATAATTTTGTACCACAATCCGCTGGATTATGTAATAATCAAACCTTTGTTGTGTTTTATCGCGAAGTATGACTGTGATATGTAATTGAAATGAGTTCTGTATGTGACAGCTACTGATCCAGGGGCTATCACAACGATACAGGGAGTCGGGTTGTCCGATCGATAACCTGGTTCGTTTCAACACCCGTCATCACCGCCACCAGCCGCCGCCGACATCTGCCTCTCCGGCTCCATTCTACACCATAGCTCTACCGGCTCCTCCGAACTCATGCGGCCCTGTAAGCGTCTTCATCTTCCCTGCCGAAAGGATGCTGTCCTGTTGCTTGGGAAGGCGCCGGTGCCGCCCCCCAGCGTCGCTCTGGGGCCGCTACCGTTTCCCCTGCTCTAGGGCCTTGCCGATAGGATACGCTGTCACTCGCCTTCTTCTCCTGTTGTTCCGATAGCGGCACCGGCCTGGCTGCCCCCCTCCTCCATTCTTCCACTGGACACTATGTCTCTGCCAACTGCACTGCACCGTGTGCCGCTGCGTAGGCCTCACGCGGTCAACCAACCGAAGCGCATGTGGGGGGGGATAAAATCGGTGCGCAATCCCCTTGCCGCCTCCGCTGTCTCTATCGCCACGTCTTCCCCCGTCTCCAAGATCTGACCATGGGCACAGCTGGTCGGCAACAACAACAACCGGAGCTTGGGAGGGCAAGGTTGATCGAGTCCCCATGAGTTGACCAGAGCACATACCCCTGCCTTCTCCCTCGCTAGCTCAAGCCCCTGGCCTACATGCTCAGCCGGCGGCATAACGTCAGATTCTCTCATGACCCGTTCATCTGCTCCCTCTTTCCAGTCAATCCTAACCCCATTCTATTCTGTGGTAGGAGACGTGGCACTGGCACCGTGCGAGGACGACTGCGAGATACGGCAAACGCCGGTGGTATGCAGGTTGGGAAGTCCAAGGTAAGAAGGATCTCACGGACAAGACCATCCTCACTGAGCACCAGAGCCACTGTAGCTGATGCTAATATGACACGGCATGTGTTCATCCTGGCAAGACCAATTCGTCTTCAATTTATGCCATGACATCGTGATGCAGATCATATCCCTGCTCCTTGATAAGCGAACAAGAACCTCTGTTTCTCTTGCCACACTAGCAAGATCCATCATGGTCGTCGTCCACCACATGTGACATGTTCAAGTGTTCAACCTTTTACTCGCCCCTTGGTTTGTCTTCAGCATTAGCTCCTGCTGTGAAACATGTGACGGCACACTAAAGAGCCACAAGCATATATGGCTTCAGAGACGTGGATGACGTGTTCGAGGTAATGCTCAACAGGTTGTAGTAAAGACAGGCATGATGTAGTAAAGCTGCTTCCCTGCTCTGACTTCATGCTCTTTTGCTCCAACCATTAATTTAAGACGTTAATTCAGCAGTGTCACATAACAAGTCGATGAATTCTCTTCATCGCGTTTACAGTAGTGGTGGGTGCCTGCCCCCACTATCTTGGAGTAGACCAATCCTAGAACAGGCTGCACACAAGACAAGTCCACACCAATCACTTTGTGAGAGGTGGCCAAATCTAACTACCCTTGTTTCTCATGTAAGTCATATATCCATGGTTATTGTCTTAAAACTCTCCTTCATTTCAGGCCGATTAGTTGCCTTAGGCCCTGAATACACGGATAAATTAAGCAGGTTCTTCAGGTGAGCTCAGAGTTCCATAGAGGAGAATACATTTTTTCCTAAACTATTTCAAGACCAAAAATACAATTTATCTCTTTACAGGATACTATTGTACTACATAAATTAAATGCATTTTATGTCAAAGTATTCTTTTCTACTAATTTCAGTTTCATGGTATGATATGCTTTGAAACAATAACTGATTTGAAGGATGTACATTATAAGACATTATCTGTCTTTGTGCCAAGGGATGAAACCTGTAACCCAGTATATTTGGTGTACCCAGAAGCTGATTTGAGAACATGTGTCACAATATAAAATGGTCAACAAATAGATCTCACTGTTAAGAAAACTATAAAAGATCGGTGGTACAACATTCTGTATAGTGCATCATCCTAGCGATTATGCTCCCATAGATTTTGCAACTCTGTAGCTTCATATTTAAATTTGATTTTCCAAAGTATCTAGGATAGCAAAAAGACTGGCCTTTAATTTAGCTTCTATTAGGCAACATTCTGATTATATTCCATGCTATGAATGTTTTGCTCGCAAGTGTTAAAATGTGTTATATATAGTTTGTAGTCGCAATTTGTCCTCTCTTAATTGACTTGGTTTCTGAGCACAAGACTTTTTTCTTCTTCTAAAGAAATAGGTACATCTCTGCTTTTCTTCTTCGTCTTCCTTTGTCCTGTTTCCTTTTTTGTGCTATGCATCATAAATTCAAATTCTCTCATCAAGGTGGAATATGGTTCATGTACCATGCAGAAGGCTACACTGCTAGAAAAATGCCTATTAGTACCGGTCGGGAACCCCTGTTTAGTACCGGGCTCCCGACCGGTACCGGTTGGCCGGTACTAAATGGGACATCATTTAGTACCGGTTGGCCGGTACTAAATGGGACATCATTTAGTACCGGTCAAAATGCTCGGTACTAAATGGTCCATTTAGTACCGGTCGGTAACACGGTCCGGTACTAAATGGTTTTGAGCCCAAAAATAAAATCCTCACAAGTCACGCGAATTTTTCACGCATAAATGCGTGTGCGCGAGGATTCGAACCCATGACCTCTGGCCTCGCGCGTTGCTTCCTTACCATCTCACCTATGCATCACATGTGACTGTGTGAGAGATGTTAATCTTTTGAACCAACCAGTGGAGGACCATTTAGTACCGGGCCAAGCCACCGACCGGTACTAAATTGGCTCTGAGGGCTTTCAAATTTGGACCCGGTACTAAAATGACATCGGGACAAGTTTAGTACCGGACCAAATTACAACCGGTACAAACAGTCAGGGACGAATGAGGCATTTTCTGGTAGTGCTAATATGAGGAACCCGCACAAACAGTTGTCTTCACCATATGAGGAGAGAATTTCTGCATTTCATTTTCTATTGCCTGTCGCAAAATGCCACTACACGATCATCAAGATGCACCATCGGTATGTATACCTAATGGTCAATATCTCACACTAAAGTAAATTACTTTTGCATGGAGTCCATAAAACAAAAAACAAAGCAAGCCAGTCATGGTCTAAATTTTTCCGATCTTTTGTTCTGCTAAAAATAAAAATTGCCTTCATAACGACATCGCTATGAACCAACTCATTTTTTCCTTCAAATAATTAAAGTCATCTATTAACCCCAAGATGCTTCACAGTGCCCATCTTTATATTACAAAGCAGGGCTTTGTTTAATTTTGGACTTAATTAGAATGTGTACTTCATGAAATAATTCTACTCCAAATTTAATTGTAACCATGATACAACTTCGAATAACTTCTTATCTGTTGTCATTTATTTTACCATGTGCTATTGTTACATATTTATATGATCTCTTTATTTTGGTGTCATCAGTAGACTAAATTCAACAGGTACTTATGATGCAGATTTTGGATGCATGTAACTTGCTCAAGATATACTGATCTTCAATAAAATATGTGCTTTGTGCTTTCCCTTTCCATGGCAACCATCTGACTTCTCGCTTCTGTATTTATTTTTGTGCCAATTTTAGTACCTAACGCAGAGCCCTCGGTTCAATATGAATTGTTTGATTAGGTGTGAAAATGTACTGCTACAGTTCCGCTACGGCCTACTGTATGGTCACATGAATAAAAACATCAAAGACATTGGTAAAGCTTCTATTGTTCCATATTAGTTTAATATATACAATGGTTTGTGATGTACTACATATTTCACGCAATGTTGTACCGCTTATATGAAATAAATGGCGCCACATTCATTTTGCTGGTTCAAGCATGTTAGGGCTCTTGGCAATTGGCATGTATACCTTATCATCGTCAGCATCAGTAGACATAGCAAAGGAGGGCGCAGCAAAGCGCGCCACCCCGTCCTAGTTAGAAACATCCACCATCCATCCGGTAGCCTAAACAAACAATAGACGTTAGATCTATTCTATTTTCTTAAAAATTACGCACCATGCCTTTACAAAAGAGGAGTTGAATTAACCCCCTAAGTTTATACATATAAATTACCCACCGTGCCATCATGAAATATAATTTAAAGTAACCTCCTAAATTTACATATAAATTACACACCATGCTAATTATAAAATACAATTTAAAGTAATCCCTTGAATTTACATATAAATTACCAACATGCCATTATGAATATTTCTAGATAACCTCCTAAATTTACATGGTAACTACAAATATACGTAACTATGAAAGATTGTCCTAAATTAATCCTCTAAATTACCCATTATGCTATTACGTAATATGACTTACAACGACTACATAAATCTACATTTAAACTACACACATATGCATTAAGAGAGATAGTATAATATAAGTTATAATTCAAACTAAATTGATATAATCAATTTAATATATAATGTGTTTAACCCTTAAGTTGTATGTAAATACCGGTTCTTAAAAAAGAAATCTAACGTTAAATTTGTATTTAAATTACCAAATTATACTATTTAAAATTAGATAAACAAAAGTGCATCTATATTTTTTATAACAACTTATATCACTATCAATTTAGCTACCAACGTTAAGTTTAATACATGTAAAGATTCTAACCCGTGCGAGAGCACGGGTTGATGTATTAGTTTTAACTAATTTTGACCCCATTTAAATTAAAATTAAAATTTAGCCAAATGAAATTATTCTCATTCGTTCACATGGCTTATTTACCCTAAATAAACCGTGTGGATAAGACAAAAATTATTTAACCAATTTTAATTTAGATTCAAATATTATCAAAATTAGTCTAGATTTCACCGGTCAAATTAGATCTCAAACAAAATAACCCCATAATATCTACACAACTGTGTACGACCCCTTTGTTGCTCCATTCTTCCCATCCTGCCTTTGATTTCCAGTCGTCCGCTCTCCGGACACAGCAAGCCATCTTGCCCGGCCTTTGCATGTCGCCACACCCATTCCATCCTCTATGTGCCCCTTGGCAGCGGCATAGTGTGCCAGAGGGGCGTGCGACGATATTGCCGTACTATGTCACAGACTCACAGGGAGAGTTTGGAGGGGGAGGGGCATGTATATAGAGGTTAAAAAGAATAAGAATTAAGTGAGGCAAGATGCGTGAAGCTTAAGCAGGACTGTTCGATTGGTTCACTATTTCTAGACAACCATTTTAACCATAGGGTCCATATTCAACTCCCTGAGCCTAAGTAGTTGTGTATTGATGCTACAATCTACTATATTCGAGATATTTCAAAATATGGGACTAAGTTCACATGCCTTTCAGAAATTGACACCCACATTACAACGACATGTGTGATCACTTTGCGTCTCTGACATGTGGGTCAGGGTGTCAAATTCTGAAAGGCATGCGAACTTATTCCCAAATTCTGAAATAACTCACTTTATCTGTCGGGCCTTTTAGAGTTTGTCCTAAGTTAAACTATTATAAATGTCACCAAGTTTATTAAAAACGCATTTCAAGACGGTGGGAGTAGGTTACTAGTAAGTGAAAAATATTTGTTTTATTAGAAGCACATGAAAATTGATAAAAATATATTTTTTCTACTAGAAAAGAACTTGTTTTTATTTCCATATATAAGTTTCATCCTTCTTATTATTAAAAAGTTATAAATATTATTTATTATTTATGATTTTGTTTATAATCATAAGTATTTTAAATATACCTTATATTTTTAAGATTTGTATTATTTTTTAAATAAGACAAGCGAGTAGCGACCAAACTTATACACAGAAATAAAAAACTACTTTTTCCTATAATCAGGGAGTATTAAACGTGACATCCCTTCCTCGAACTCCATTACCAGCATTAGCTTAGGTTCCTTCCACCTCATCGGCCATGACTAGCCCTTGCTGCCACCCGACCATCTCAACAGGGCCTGCTAATTAGCGGTCAGCCGCCAGGAACGAACCTAGCGGTTGATCCGATAGGCCGCATGCCACTCCATTCAAGGTTAACAATCCCTTATCAAAAAAAAAAAACAACCCCGGTCGAAATCCGGTGAAATATTTCGTTTTCGCTATTGGCCGGGAACCGAATTTTGGTGAAAATTCGAGAAATTTCGTGCCAAATTTAAAAAATTCAAAAAAAATATATTAATTTTGGGAAAAATTATGATAAAAAACTAGAGGTTCATCTGAGCTTATTGGTGTCGTGTATGATCAAAAACATGGAGATTTGGTCAGTGAAATAAAATTTTTTCCGCAGGGAGTAGAGTAGCTCAGCACGGCGTCGTGACAACTCGAAAAACTTTGAACACGAAAGTTGTTCGTCATTTAAAACTCTACAATATTGGTTTTGGGCTAAAGTTCATTTGAGCCACGGTTTGCAATTTATTTTTTTAAAGCCCTGTGTATTAGAATAAATTAATATTTGAAACCAATAAATTAATATTTGAAACCGTAATTTGAATGACTCGTCATTTCATGTGCAAAAATTTGTTTTCTCCCCTTGACTTCAACTAGACTTTGGTTTATCATGATGTTGGTGAGGTACCTATTCAATTTTATATGCATACCTACATCAGTTTAAAAGTTATTTAAAGTTTCTGATTTAGACACACACACACACTATATATATATATATACACACACACACACACAGATTCATACACATGCATCTATTTAGATTATTAATAGTGCACGATGACAAGATTAAATCCTATAGCTTAGCATTTTAATTGCAAACCAACATCATTTTCCCATACCTATTGTTCCACATATGTAGATGTGGGACTTATGTGGTCATGTTTGCTATGTAATATGTGTGTGCTTGCCTAATTTGGACATGGATTGCTATTAGAACATGATGTATCCACTACTACAAAACGGGCCTTGGGCACTGGCTGAGAAGGGCTAAAGGCACCGATTTCCCAACCGGTGCCCCGCAACCGCGACCAATGGCCTCGCCTTAAGACACCGGGTTTTTCAACCGGTGCCTTAGGCTTCCATTGGTACCGGTTGGAAAGACCAGCCGATACCAAAGAGGCAGCCACGCTGACGTAAGGTGGCAGCCCCTTTGGTACCGGTTGGTATTTCCAACCGGTACCAATGACATTTTCCCTTTTTTTCCCAAATTCAGTTTTGTTTGTTATATTTATTACTGTTTATTCTTTTATAATTGCTAAACGCACTCAAGCTCTACAGTACTATACGTTCATTGGTCGTTCGTGTTCGTTTTCAGAGAATATTTGAAACTAACTAAAAGTGAAATGCGAGCATATAATTAAGCTAATTAGATGAACTAATATATTTAAAAATTTACAAACATCAAGGCATAATGTTTAAAAATATTTACAAATGTACAAGTCATGTTAGCAGTCCAACTACTAGTCCCCTCAGGAGGTCGACGGAAGTCCTCTATAGATGTGACCGTCGTGGTAGAACTCGCCTCTAGGATCCAAGATCTCGTTCAAAATGAATCCGGCGAGCTTCTCGCACACGGCGTTGATCTGATCAGTAGAGTAACATTCATCCCCCATTTGAGACATCTATCATTTAGGAAAAAAGGATTAACATCATGATTGTTAGTATAATTATGAAAATATACTAGTGAACGGTTTGGACGTACTCTCGTTTCTTCATCAGTAGCCTTCCCGCATGGAGTCATGATGTGCAAGTAGTCGCATACATAGTACCCGCACCAATCAGTTCCTTGTTGTTGTCTCGCACACTTAAGGAGAAACAAATAAATTACTCAATTTATAGAACAATTTGGGATTATATACTTAACTAGACAAATCTTTATGAATGAACATACTGGATAATCCATGTTAACGTTCAGTTCGGGCCTCCATTGACCACATCCTTTGTTATTTTTCACAAATTTTTTCCAAACCCTACGCTCAAAGTTAAGTTTGATATTTAGGAATTGTTATTAACAGAAAAAGGATTTAATTGTGCAAACTGAACTTACCTGTTCAAGGGGTCTATGATATGTTGGATTACGGACTTTGGATTTCTCGTTGAGTCAAAGACTATAAGATTGCCGGTCTCTACGGAAAGTATGAGTAAAATCTAATGATATCTGCAGATATAGATAGGATATATACATAAATGTATTAGACAACCTAGTATTTATTTAGTAATATAACAGAGGATTGAGTCGACCAAGGCTTACCAAAAGTTGTATGGTATGAATATATAGGATTTGTAACTTTGCCTAGTCAACGAATCCTACATGTTTTGGCACGTTTCCTTGTAACTTTCGTTGATCAATTTCTGGTTGACTAGCAAAGGAGACATGAAGCCGATCTGATGGTGCCATCCATGTTTTCGGCTTCTTTGGGTCTCCTGTCTAAACGATGCAATAGAAATTTTATAATGCACACATATAATTATGTTCTTGTTAACAAAAAGTATTAATGTAGAGGTAAGTGATACTTACAAAACCCAAATGGTGATGATAGAGGCGTCGATGGCTTGTCAATGGTAAATGTGATATAAATTTTGGAAGTACACCCAGAAGTCGTCCTCCCCGCGGAAGAAATCATGGTCACGATACTTGACTCCAAACATTTTCCCTTCGTCTTTCGCCATTCGCAGGTACCATCTATGTAAATTGAACATCTGCGTGCCTAGACTTTTCTCCTCTTCCTCAGTGACAAAAGGTTTTCCATGCTGGAATGGAGTAATAGTGCGAGCGACAGAGATTTTTGCCTCCACATGCCCTGTTGCCTCCTCTAGCGTTAATCCAGTTTCAGAAAGAAATATTGCAGCCTGTAGGTCTGCCTAGAGTTGTATGTCCGTCGGGTGTCGGAGTGGCAACCCTGGCACCCGGAGGGGCTCGAGTTCTTTTTGTTGTGTGCCAAGCTGAGGAATGGTCCTGCCACATTTTTTCTTCATATTTCTCACGTTGTGTGCCTTTGTCAGAGTACGATCATAGTCCGAGGGTAAGCTTTTCGGTTTTGGTGGGTTGTCTAGGTTTGCGAGAAGCTTTTTCACTAGTTCTAGAGGTACCTTTTCCCTCAGCGGGGGGACTTTAGGCTTCAATTGTTCTTTTATATATCGAGCAGTCTCCTCTTCCAACTCCTCAGTGGTTTTCTCGTAGGTTAATTGTCTTTGGACCGTTTTCTGCTTCTTCTTTGAGGGTCCAGCCGCTGGGAGGGATGCTGTCTTTTTCTTTCCCTTTTCTGGTGCAGGAGGAGTTGGAGTACTCGTGGCCCTTTGCGCCGGCGGAGACGGTGGTGAAGGAGGTGGCAGTGGGGACGGCGGTGAGGTAGGCCGCGGAGACGGGCGATCAGTCTGCATGGGAGCCGTTGTGCTTGCAGTAAGTTTGATGTCGGCCTTGCGCCATAGAACGACCCAGTGCAGTGCGTCTCCCAATGTCTTCTCTCCATCCCCTCCAACGAAGTCAAGCTCAAGATCCTCATTGTTTCCATCTATCTGCTCGACTATGACGGAGGTGTAGCCAGGGGGTATCGGCCTTCCATGAATTGTAGTAGAAGGATTCAGGGGCAGGGCTGACCCGTATGCGACATGAATGGATATATTTCTTGCTCGCACATGAAGCTCACACGGTGTCGGCATGGTGACATCATCCACTGGATACCTCTGGTCATCTACCGCCGTTGGCTCAATCTGGGGTTGCTTTTCCGCTTGTACATCGGGCGCCGCTGTGGATGCACAGCTGCTGCGTCGCTGAGAGGTCGGGCTTATCACAACATCCGGGTGCGACCCAGCAGTGCCCCTTTGGCTCAGAGCTAGCTGCACCGCCTCATTGACCCTGGCATCCATCTGAGATTCCAAGGACGCAACCTTCTTGTTCATCTTTTCTTCTATAGCACGAAGTTTCTCATCCTGTTCGGCTCTGCTCTTTCGGTGAGTCTTGTAAGAGGGATCTCCGGCCCAAGCAACTTTCCATTGGACCACACCGATGCCGCGGGCTTGTCCAGGGTGTTCCGGATTCTTTAATGCCCTTGTCAGCTCATCATTCTCCTTTTGAGGATGGAATGTTCCTTGTTGAGTCTCATCTATTGCAGCGACTAGATCGCGGGACAATTCTTGCATATGCTCGGGCACGACCAAACTTCCATCCAACTAGTTTAGTGTCACGCCATTAGCAAATAACCACCACTTGGATCTATCCGGCCAATCCCAAGTCATCGGCCTGATGCCTCTATCCATAAGGTCCTGCTCCATCTACTGCCATTTTTTAACTGACTTCTTGTACCCGGCAGCCCCAAGGTAGTGGCTGTACTTCTTATTTGCTGCATTCACCTTGGCTTGTTCGGATTTTTTTTTGGGCTTCCTCTGATAGTTTGTATTGTTTGAACTCCTCCCAGTATGGTTTAACCTGAGGAAGATCATCCCAGTTCGGCTCCTTATCCTTCTTGATGTAATTGGTGTACAACTTCTTCTTGAAAGTTGCAAAGGCAAGGGCCATCTTTCTCAAGGCACATTTCTTCACAAGTTCTTGGTCAACTCCTTCAGAAAGAGTGAACATATCCTTGAGTTCTGCCCATAGCATTTCCTTCTGATGTGCAGGCACGGCGTGTTGTTGTTCTTCGGGTTTGGTCGTTTTCCATAGTCTTGTGGTGATCGGAATTCTTGCCCGAACAATAACCCCACATTGGTTGACAAATTCTGTGCTAGCATCCTCTGGAGCACTTGGACAGCCCTCTGCGTCCACTTCTGTGACGACCTGTCTTCCCTCCATTTTCTTGGTTGGCCGGCATCTACCTTTTGACTGGCTCAACGAAGTCGATGCAGAGGTCGACTAAATTACAGAAAAGATATGTTAATTGCAAAACTAATCTACCGAAGTCACCATGCATATAGTTTTAAGATTCGTACTAGAACATGCTGCTGTTGATTGGGCGGCAGCGCAAAGTCATCATCTTCTTCATCGTTATCTCCAGATATATTCGGGAACGAATCAGCTGTCCGAGCTTCTTCTTCAGCGATTGGCTGGGTGGTGTTGGCCCTCGTATCTTCGTTTATTGCGTCCAACATGTATTGCCCGGCGGTCTGCTCATCACCGAAGGGGTCCATCCTTAACTGAAACCGTAAAAATGTGTTAGAGTATGTGTCCATCCTTAAATGAAGCAGGAGAATTCAATTCTTTGAACGAATATGCGTGTTTGAGAGAGAGTGTGTGTGTATGTTAGAGGGACAGAGAAAGAGAGAGAGTTAGTGAGTGTGTGTGTGTGTGAGTCAGTGTGTGCGTGTTAGTGTGAGTGTGTGTGTGTGTCGAGGGTTGATACTTTATACAATTGTGTTAGAGTGTGTTAGAGAGAGAGAGAGTGTGTGTGTGTTAGAGTGTATTAGACAGTGTGTGTGTGTTAGAGGGAGAGAGAGAGTGTGTGTGTGTGAGTGTGAGTGAGTGTGTGTGAGTGTGTGTGTGTGAGTGAGTGTGAGTGAGTGAGTGTGTACAAGTGTGAGTGAGTGTGTGTGTTAGTAAGTGAGTGAGCGAGAGACCGAGCGTGTGTTTGGGTGTTAGCGCGAGTTTGCGAGCTCGATCTTACAAAGGATCTAGAACTGTTCTACGCGTTACAACGATCGTGTGGACATAAAGAACACCTAAATCGGAGCTAGAACGCGAAAACTAGGCTAAAAACAAGATCTAGGGGCTTAACTGTAAGAAAAACAGAGTTTCTGGGGGTTTTCTGCAAAAACCGAGAGCCTAAATGTAATTAACGATTAGATACAGGGGCTAGCGCACAAAAACAGTAGGTCTGGACCGCGGGTTCTAAAAGAGAAAAGCGCAGGGGCCTAAGTGCTAAAAACAGGGTCAAATTGGAATTATTTTTGAACTAACCAGGACGGCGAGTTGATTTCTAAAAAGCTCAGGGTCTCCTTAGCAAAACTGCCAGGCTGAAGGGGTACGCGTGGATCTTGGCCGTCGGATCCAGATCTGGTGGCTCGGATCAAAGGGGTACGCGCTTCTAATCTTATGCGTCTACTCGGGATCGGACGGCAGGGAAACATCCCGCGCGCGAGGTAGCAGCGCTGGGTCACCGGAGCTCTGCTCCGCGGCGGCGCTGCGCGGGGGCTCACCGGACTTGGCCGAATCTGGTGCTCCGGGACTCGATTTAACTCTGTTTTGAGTCTGGGAGGGTCATCACGCCATGCGTGATCCACCTGAGGCGTTAGCGAGGCACGGCGGGGCTCTAGGCTGCGTGCGCAAGGGCGATGGCGGCTCTGCGTGGAGGAGCTCGCCGGCGTGTGCGCGTTCGCACTGCGCCGGGCTCACTCAGGGGTGCAAAAACGTACCTAAGGCATCTGTGTAGCACGAGCAAGCCCGTGCGTGACTCGTGCGGGCTGTGCAGGGTTGCAGAGGGCTCGCCATGGCGAGTTCACGGTGGCCTGTTGAAGCGGATCCGCGGGCGCAGGCAGTCGGTGGCGAGGTCGAGCGGCGGTGGCACTGCTCCGGTGACGGGCTCGGGCGGAGAGTGTGCCGGGGAGGTTTGCCTCGACCTGGTGAAGCTCTTTGGGGGGTCATCTTGCACGGATTCGGCGCGGATGAAGGAATTCAACGCACGGGTCTCGACGGCGGCGTTCGCGGCGGCGGCGAGCGGCATTCCCAGCGAGCTCCGAGCGACCTGCATGGGGAAAAGCGGTGTGTGAGCTTGAGGGAGGGAAGGCGATGCTTGATAGGGGGTTGTCGTGGTCGGGGGTTGACCGGGGATGGGTGCTCCGCGGCGGGGTGGTGCTCGGCGGTGGCAATGGCGATGGTGGGCGGCGTTCCAGGGCGCAGGGAGGAGAGTGGGGGCTCGGATTGGGGTGGAATGGAGAGGAGAGGGGGTGTACCTGTCGAGGCGGCCGGGGAGAGCCGGACCGAGGTGGCGGCGAGAAGGGGAGGGGGCGCCGGCGTCGAAGCGGAGGCGGAGGCGGCGGCGGCGCACCAAGACGGGTCGGGCGGGGGCATCCAGGCGTCCAGGTGGCGGCGTCGCGGCGGAGAGAGGTCCAGGCGTCGAGGCGGCGGCGGTGGACGACCGGGCGGCGGCGGAGGATGATCGTCGGAGGTGGCGACGGCGGACGATTGGGCGTCGAGAGGGCCGGTAGTGGAAGGAACAAGTGAGGAAGAAGGAAACAGGGCAGGAACTTATATATCCCAAAGGCCTTAGTTACCGGTTGGTAAGTCCAACCGATGCCTAATAGGGCCTAAGGCACCGGTTTGTAACTCACCCGGTACCTAAGGTAACCCATAGACACCGGGTGATAAGTCCACCCGGTACCTTAAGCCTACAACGGGCGGGAATTGAAAAGTGCCTAAGGCACCAGTTAGAAACAAAAAACCGGTGCCTAAGGCTTCTGAAATATTTGTACTTTAAGCCTTTTGCCGCCAGTGAGATCGATAACACCGTGTAACGCAGTGGTAACCCTAACTATTCTAATCGCCGAGGCCTGGGTTCGACTCCCGCACGCCCGTTTTTTTCGCTTTGGTACCGGTTCAAAATCAAATAATTGAATAGTAAATCATTTAATTGCATAATAAATCATTTTAATTGCATTATAAATCGGATAATTGCATAATAAATCATTTAAATGCCTAATATATCTAATAAATGCATAATAAATTATTTAAATGCACAATAAATCATTAAAGTGTATAATAAATCATTAAAGTGCATAATAAATCATTAATGTGCCTAATAAATCGGATAATTGCATAATAAATCATTAAAGTGTATAATAAATCGGGTAATTGCATAATAAATCATTAAAGTGCATAATAAATCGGGTAAATGCATAATAAATCATTAAAGTGAATAAT
Source organism: Panicum virgatum (assembly GCF_016808335.1). Taxonomy (NCBI): domain Eukaryota; kingdom Viridiplantae; phylum Streptophyta; class Magnoliopsida; order Poales; family Poaceae; genus Panicum; species Panicum virgatum. Next base: position 46,249,848 of record NC_053143.1, read on the forward strand.
AAATCGGGTAATTGCATAATAAATCATTAAAGTGCATAATAAATCGGGTAAATGCATAATAAATCATTAAAGTTCCTAATAAATTTTATAATTGCACAATAAATCATTTAAATGCATATTAAATCTGATTATTGACTAATAAATCAGGTCATTGCATAATAATTCTGATAATGTTCACGGAAAATATTACAACACATAATCATTCAACTAAGGGAATATTAACGATGGTTCGCTTTACAATCGTCCCTTCATTATGATCATGATGTGCGTACGGAGCCTCCTCTTCGGCTAAAAGAATACTTGTGTCAACCTCCACTGCGAACGGAGTCATATCTTCAACCTTATTGTATTCTTCTTCATCTGTGACATCGTCGACTCCCACAATTTTTCTTTTTCCTGCCAGAACAATATGGCACTTTGCCTCATCTCCGGCACCTACAAAACTTGATTTATTCCTGGACTTGTCCTTTCTCGGTTTGCTAGACATGTCCTGCACATAGAAAACTTGAGTGACATCTTTATCTACGATGAATGGTTCGTCCCGATAGCCAAGCTCTTTGAGGTCTACCGTTGTCATTCCGTACTAGTCGATATCGACACCTTTTCATGTGAGTTTAACCCATTGACAACGAAATAGAGGTATCTTCAACAGCCCATAGTCGAGTTCCCAAATCTCTTCAATGTGACCAAAATATGAGTTCGTTTGGCCACTAGAGTCGGTGGCATCTATACGGACACCACTATTTTGATTGGTGCTCTTGTTATCTTGGACTCTTGTATAAAATGTGTAACCATTAATTTCATATCCTTGGTACATCAGGATTGAATTTTCCAGACCCCTGGCCAGCCAAGCTAGCTGCTCATGAATTTGATCGTTGGTCATGACTTCCTTCTGCAACCAGGTGGTGAATGTATTGTTATGATGTTTTGTAATCCATGTCTCAGACTTCAAAGGGTATATGCTTCGCACAATTTGCATGTGCTCCTCCATGTATGGAGCCACCAAGGCTGATTGTTGCAGAACTGTGAGATGTGCTTTGCTCAACGTGGCATGATCTATGGCATTTACTGATTTTCTTCCAAGTGTGCCCTTTTCAATCAGCCGCCCCTCATGACATGATACTGGAATCCCAATTGGGCAGAGTTCTTCCACATAGTCAACACAAAATTCAATGACCTCCTCTGTGACGTAACCCTTCGCAATGCTTCCTTCTGGACAAGCCCGATTACGAACGTATTTCTTTAGGACTGCAAAGTATCGTTGAAAAGGGAACATATTATGAAGGAAAACATGACCGAGAATACCAATCTCTTTGACCAAGTGAACTAGAAGATGCGTCATAATATTGAAGAATGATGGAGGAAATATCATTTCAAGACTGACTAAACTCTGGACAACATCCTCTTGTAGCCTGCTTAAACTCGATTGATCAATTGCCTTCTGAGAAATTGTGTTGAGAAATGCGCATAGCTTTATGATTGTTGCTTGAACATTAGCTAGTAGAATACCTCTAAGTGCAACTGGAATCAATTGCGTCATCAACACGTGAAAGTCATGGGACTTTACGTGTGCGAATTTCTTCTCTTTCAAGTTCAGTAGCCTCTTTATATTCGAAGAGTAGCTTGATGGGACCTTGATACTATTCAAACAGTCGAACATACTTTGTTTATCTTTCTTACTAAGAGTGTAGCACGCAGGACCTAGATAATGACGTCCTTTATCCCTTTTTTCTAGATGTAGGGCGGCCCGTTGTTTTATACGTTGAAGATCTTGCCGCGCTTCCAATGTATCCTTTGGCTTACCGTAGACACCAAGGAAGCCTAGAAGGTTCACACAAAGATTTTTTGTTAGGTGCATCACATCAATTGCGTGGCGGACGTCTAAGACTTCCCAATAAGGTAACTCCCAAAAAATACTCTTCTTCTTCCACATAGGTGCACGCCCGTCATCACTCTGCACTAATCTGCTGTTGGGTCCTTTTCCGAATACTACTTTTATATCTTTGACCATTTCAAACACCAGTTTCCCACAACGGTGCCTAGGATTGGTACGATGATCTGCCTTTCCATCGTAGTGAGCATGCCTCCTCCTTAATGGGTGCTTGATCGAAAGAAATCGACAATGACCCATATACACGATCTTCCTACAGTGCTTAAGGTACATACTGTCGGTTTCTTATAAACAATGGGTGCATGCCCTATAACCCTTATTGGATTGTCCGGAGAGGTTACTTAGTGCTGGCCAATCGTTGGTGGTTACGAAAAGTAATACACGCAGGTTAAAATGATCCTCTGCGTGCGCATCCCACATACGAACACCCTCATCTTTCCACAACAATAGAAGATCCTCAATCAGTGGTTTCAGATACACATCATAATGAATTTCTGCTTCATACACAACCAGGGAGGAAGGTTGTATATACAGAGTGTCACAGGCCAGGTACTATGGCCACTGCTCTGCTCACCGAAAGGATTCATGCCATCCGTACTTAAGCCGAACTTTATATTCCTCGCATCATTTGCAAATGTTGGGAATGTTCTGTCCACTTTTCTCCACTGCGACCCATCAGCGGGGTGTCTCAACATATTGTCTTGCTTACGTTCTTCTTTGTGCCATCGCATCAATTTAGCATTCATTTTGTTCATGAACAAACATTTCAGACGTGGTATTAGAGGAAAATACCACATCACCTTGCAGGCACCCTCTTCTTGACACGCATCCCCTCAACGTCGCCTGGATCATCTCGAGGGATCTTATACCGGCATGCGTTGCATACAGGACATGAATCCAAATTTTCATACTCACCTCGATATAGGATGCAGTCATTAGGACAAGCATGTATCTTCTGTGCCTCTAATCCTAAAGGACAAACAACGTTTTTTGCCTCGTATGTTGTCTCCGGTAAGGTGTTACCCTCAGGGAGTAAGTTTTTTATAAGTTTCAGCAACTCCTCGAATCCCTTGTCAGACAAACCATTTGATGCCTTCCATTGCAATAATTCCAATGTGGTACCCAATTTCTTTTGGTCTTGTTTGCAATCAGGGTACAATAATATTCTGTAGTCCTCCAACATACGCTTTAGATCTCTCGATTCCTTTTCTGTTTCGCAACCTTCCTCAGCTTCGCGCAGCATCTGACCAAGATCATCTTCTACAACGTATCCTTCAGTATCTTCTTCAGGCTCACCCATTGCAGTGTCATTGAAAAAGGAATTATAATTGGCTGCAAAGTCAGGAATCCTGTCCTCTTCTTCTACATTATTATCCAGTACAATTCCTCTTTCGCCATGCTTGGTCCAAATATAGTAGTTCGGCATGAAACCACTATTGAACAAGTGACTATGGATGGTTCTTGATGATGAGTAATCCTTCTCATTCTTACAAAATTTGCATGGACAACGAACGAAACCGCCATACTTGTGTTTCTCGGCCGCTTCTATGAATTCATGCACGCCATCCATGAACTCCTTTGAACGCCGGTCGGCCATGTACATCCAGTGCCGACTCATCTAGGTCCACAATACCTTTATATACATCATTGTACTGTACAAATAGTTCATTCATACTACCAATTTATAACAATATATTTATATAATTGATAATGCATATAACTATAATAAATAGATACTATTCACTTATCAAATAAATTGAAAAAACATACAAATACAATAATTTGATAGTATTCAAATATCAAATAAATTGATAACGTATATAACTACAATAAGATGCTACAAATAAAAATAATTATCACATATATAAACTAAATCAAGTAATAACTGTTTCTAAAAATTAATTGCTAAGTTATAAAGAAAAATAACTAACCCTTTTTTCAAAAAAAAGCAAAAATTCGCCTCCCCTCACCCCACTCAGCTGCCATGAACAGTGAGTTCACGGCAGCTTGAGAGGGGGAGGGGCTGGGGTATTTATAGGCTCGGGCCAAAGGCACCGGTTGATTTCAATGACCCGGTGCTAAAATTAATTCAATAGCACCGGGTCAAGGCACCAACCGGTGCCTTAGGCCCGAGCTCCTGGCAGCTGCCACGTTTCATTACCATAGGAACCGGTTATTCCTATAAACTGGTGCCTTTAGCGCAGTCTTCATTTGGTACCGGATGGTCGTTCAGACCGGTTCCTATGGTGATGCATTGGAACCGGTTGGAACCACCACCCGGTGCCAATTGCCCTCCACAAGGTCGGTCGATGGCCAAAGGTACCGGCTGCAAAGCAGCTCGTACCTTTGGCCAGGACCAATGGCCAGTTTTCTAGTAGTGATCCTATATTTGTGGACTATAGACTATGCACTTGTATTATTTGGACATTTGGAGTGTTGTGAATGCTATGTGGTCATGCTTATATGGTTTTGTGTTGGATATATTGTGTGTGAAACATATAATATGCACTCTGAACTGTGATATGCGCAACATGTCAAAATTTTCAATTTTTTCTGTTATTCCCTCTCAAAACAAGATTTTTCGGTTCACAAACAGCGAATTTCGCCCTCTGGGCACCGAATTTCGGTCCGGGATTACCGGATTTCGGTCCGAGATTACCGGATTTCGTTTTTTGAATTTGAAAAGGGATTCCGGTCGGATTTTGGGAAATTCGGTCCGAAATTTTGTTTCCGCTAATCACCGAAATTAATTCTAAAAACGGAATTGTTAATCTTGACTCCATACGGATGCATGTGCGTTCTCTTTCCACTTGCAACTTTCTTGTCTTTTAGCACCCTACAACTTCGCACGTTTCTTTGTCTTTTTGCACGTTACAACTCCATCCCGTTGCATTCTCTTTTAGCGTGCTGCACGTTTTGCCACGCATTAATCATCATTCGAGACGTGATCATTGCATTCCAGCTACTGCTAGTTTCAGCATTCCAGCTACTGTACCAACGTCATCATTGCATGCGTTCATTCCCTGCTGGGATGGTTAGGCTTCCTCTTTAGTTTAATCATTGATACTTCTTTTCTCTTTGTATTTTATAAAAAATATTTTATTTTTATTTCATCTTATATAGATTAAACTTATCATATGATGTTATGTTAATGTAAGTTATGACTATAAAAATATATATAGTTTATATATATAAACTCGAACATCTAAGTCATGTTCATAAGTTATCGACATATAGTTTTATATATTTTTTGTTTAAAAAGTTATACACACATAATTTATAAGTTATGTGGTGCAAGTTAAGCGAGAATATATTGTATAGAAATAATAAGTTATATGCATAACTTAAAAAGTTATAGAAGAAGGTATAAGTTATGCATAGAAAATATATAAGATATAAGTTATGGGTAGAGAGTATATAGGATATAAGAGATTAGTTATGCGTACTGTATGGAAAAGCATAAGTTATGTACACAAGTTATAAATTATGTGGCATAACTTATAAGTTATAAAAGAAGGTATAAATTATATGGTATAAGTTATGTATAGAATGCTTATGAGATATAAGTTATTCTATACAAGTTATGCTATAAATTGTGTGAAGAAGGTATAAATTGTACTGTATAATTTATGGTAAGAAGACGCAGCTAGTATAAATGATTATATATTTTATAATATTATATATATGTATTATGCACATATAATTTACATATAAATGTGAATTTTATTTTATTCCTCTCAACCATTTATTTCCTCCCATGTTTCTCAATATCACCGAATGAATAATAAACATGTAAAAAAAAGCTAGATTAATTAATCAATAAGGAAAAAGAAAAAGGAAACGTATGCACGTGGCCATATACAACAGAGGGGAGCATGCGGGAGTAATTAGCCACCGCAGGGCCAGCACATGTGGGTGGGACCTGAACGGTTACACCACCACGTGTGTCGCGTCGATCGCTCGTTTCAGATTCTACGGTCATCCGTAGAACTGGAATTCTGCACCTCAACGCAGACCCCAGCCCTCGACCAAGAAAACCTTGTTCATCTCTTCTGCTCCGAATACAACAGCCAACAGAGCATTGGAACGCCTGCCACGGTCCCCTCCAAGCCGAGTTCCATCCAGTGTCACAGCGCACCAGTTGATACAGTGGTAGGGATGTTTTCGTATTTGTGGAAAAATACGAAAATAGGACGGAAACGGTTGAGGGTGTTTCTTGCCTATTTTTGTATATCCCATTTTTAAAACGGGATAAACCCGTATTTATCCTGTTTTTAACTTATATACGTGATAGATCTACAAACACATCGACACATATATAACTTAATTAAGGAGGAAATGTGTGAACTAAACCCTTTAGATCTATTTATTATATTTAGCAACCATTATATCTACAATATTTAAGTTAATCTACGGAACTATATTAACACAACTGGAAAAACGCACATTCGTCCGCGGCCGTTAGTACCGGTCACGGCTTTGCCCGGTACTAACGTGCAAATTTAGTACCGGGCCAAAGGAACAGTAGCCCTGGGAGCCTATTAGTACCGGCTGGTGGCTCCAGCCGGTACTAAAGTCCATCACCGACAGGCTGCCACCGACAGCTAGTGACAGTTTAGTACCGGCTGGAACCACCAGCCGGTACTAAACTGCCGCGAGGAAATTTAGTACCGGCTAGTGGCTCCAGCCGGTACTAAATGTGGCGCGTTTAGTACTGGCTGGAGCCACCAGCCGGTACTAATACGCCCACTATAAATTGGCACCCTTCTTCCTCCCCGAGCCCGAGCCAGTGCCATTTCACCAGAGAAGCTCGAGCTCGGGGTTGTTCTTCCCTTAGAGAGTTGCCGCCATTTGTTCTAGTTTTAGTGAGTGTTCTAGTTAGCCAAGTACGCCAAAGATTTGCAACTTCATCCTCTCTTCATTGATAGTCTTTATTCTTCGTTTTATGTACTATAGTTAGAGAAATTTGTGACTTTTAGAAATAGTGAGGATGAGTATGATTTCTTTGATTTAAGCAATGATTTGAGATATATAGAATGGATGACTTGAATGCGGGAGTAGGTTTATTTGCTAGGTTGAATATGAAAAATTTATAGACATATTTTTCAATCATTTTCTATATATTACAAATGACCGTAGCACATTTTTTATTTTTAGATTCAGATGAGCATGTGGATAGTAGAAATTTTTAGAATGAGTGTAAACAAAACATGTGATTGTAGTAGATATAACCATAATGTGGATAGTTAATTTTTTTTATAATGAACTAATGAAAGAATTATAATAGATTTTTTTATTATGAATTGATTATTTTGACACTCTAGTGATGTATTTATTCAGGCTCACATTGAAACTATCTATAAGCTAAAAAAATCTTTATATCGAAACAAGTATATGTCGTTAATCTCCATCCAATAGTGATGACACTACCTTTCGGGGAAACACTATGCGCTATATGGACGTCGCAAATCGGTTGGTCGCATAACCAGCACTTCCGATTGATACGAAGACAGCATTTGTCGCAGTCAGCGTGGCCGTTGTTGCACTGAGAGCATATCAACGAGCACGCTGCCTGTGCCTAGTGCTGTGCTCCTATTAACCGGAAATGTTGGTGCTGCGACTGGCCGATTGGTGACATCCTTGTACCGCACCGTGTCCCCCCGAAAGTCATTGTCATCACCGCAGGGTCGAGGTTACCGACATATACATTTTCCGAAATAAAGTTTTTTTTTCATCTAGATGGTTTCTGGATATTGAAAAGAGTGTTCTCCTAGAACTGAAGGGTGTCAAAATAATTAGGAGTCATCATCCTCTCTTGTTTGATGGTATTTATTATTTGTTTCATGCTCTGTAGTTTGAAATATTTGTGATTTTTAGAAATATATAGAATGAGCACGATTTCTTTGATTTATGCATGGATTTGAGATGTATAGAATCCATTACTTGAATTTGGAGAAGGTGTATTGGATAGTTTCAATGTGGATAATTGATAGTGGCATGGTTAATTAGTTTGGTATTTGTTATGTATTTAGTTGCATTATTTTGGAACTCTAATGATGTATTTATTCGGGCTCATATGGAAACCATCGGGAAGTTTAAAAAATATATGTTTCGGATCATGAATATGTCGTTAACCTTGATCCTGCAGTGAAAACACTGCTATTCGGGGCTAGCATCGATATCCACGATACGGTGCGGTATATATGAGGACGCGATGAAGGAGTATGGTCTTGGTCTCAATTATGAAATCCACACCTTTTGTGCCAGTTAAGAATGAAATTATCCGGACCAAGGCCGTACTCTTTCATCTGGTCCTATTGTACCGCACTGTGTCGTGGATGTCAATAGTAGCCCTGAATGTCAGTGTTATCACTGCAGGGTCAAGGTTGACGACATAGACATGTTTTGAAACAAATATTTTTTCTTCTCGATGGTTTTAGAGAAAGTGAGCCTGAAACAAAGCCGCAAACATTGATTGCGCATCCCTTATGGCGTGGAACGATGTGTTCGCGTTGAACTGAAGAGTGTCAAAATAATTATAGTTTATAATTTATGTTTTCATTTTAATTCTAATAATTTGTTCAGATTTTTTCAAATTTTTTCAAGTGGCATGGTTAATTAGTTTGGTATTTGTTATGCATTTAGTTGCATTATTTTGTCACTCTAATGATGTATTTATTGGGGCTCATATTGAAAACATCGAGAAGTTTAAAAAATGTATGTTTTAGATCATGAATATGTCGTTAACCTTGATCCTTCGGTGAAAACTATGCTATTTGGGGCTAGCATCGATATCCACGATGCGGTGCGGTATATATGAGGACGCGATGAAGGAGTACGGTCTTGGTCCCAATAATGAAATCCTTCATCGGGTCCTATTGTACCGCACTGTATCGTGGATGTCAATACTAGCCCCGAATGTCAGTGTCATCACCGCAGGGTCAAGGTTAACGACATAGACATGTTTCGAAACAAAGTGAGCCTGAAACAAAGCCGCGAACATTGATTGCGCATCCCTTATGGCATGGAACGACGTGTTCGCATTGAACTGAAGAGTGTCAAAATAATTATGGTTTATAATTTATGTTTTCATTTTAATTCTAATAATTTGTTCAGATTTTTATATTTATTTGATTAGTTTACTGAAATTAGTTTTGTTTCTTAATGAGACATATAATTGACATGTTATTAATATTACTTATTAGAAATGCCTTTGCAACATGATGCCTTTGAGCGCCAAGCTGCGACTCAGGTGGCGGTACGCAATCAATTGGAGCGCACCGGTCATTCGCTTGAGTTCCACCCTGCAGAGTGTGTTGGTCTTGTTAGCGGTCGTATTCGTCGTTTGATTAAGAAATCTTTTTATATATTCTCCATTGGCAAAGAAAGCCGTAAATTTTGTCATGAATTTAATGTCGAGTTGCATGGTACTGATGATGATCGTGAGTTGATGGCTCTATATAATGCAAGACGTGAAGAGTCGAGGCTGGCGGAATATGACCGTTCCGTGTCAAGACTTCGCGAGGCAGTTCACGAGTCATTGGTCCAAAGATCTCATGATGAGTAGTTTGTATTAGGTAGCTAGCATGTAGTGTAATGTATATATTAATTTGGACTTCTATTTATCATGTTCTATAATTTAAGCATGTAGTGTAATGTATCTATTAATTTGGACTTCTATTAATTTTATATTTCAATGTTAAATTCGCAAAAATGGCTTTTGTATTTCATTATGTTATGTGCCAATTTAAATGATATGAAAACAAGTAAAATAATGTTGTTACTTAATTCAAAATTGTAGATCGATGGACCGACAATGGATGTACGGCGACCGGTGCACCATGGCGTGGATTAATGGTCTAAAGTCTTTTCTCGATGCGGCGGAGGCCCACAAGTCATCGAAAGGTTTTATGTGTTGTCCGTGCCGTGTTTGCCAAAATAAAAAGGAATACTCTAAGAGGAGCACTCTACACGCCCACATTTATGAAAAGGGTTTCATGGATAACTATACTCTTTGGACCAAGCACGGTGAACCTGGAGTTGTGATGCAAGATGGTGAAGAAGATGATGATCATAATATTGCAGACTGGGCTCATCTATATGAAGCGGGAGCCTTTGAAGATGAACCCATGGACGATGCTGAAGAAATGGACGAGGCTGGAGAAAATGCAGCAGAAGACCAACCACCTGATGAATCAGGTCAGGTTCTAGTGGATTCACAATGAGACTGTGAAACTTTAAAGGAGTCAAAGAAGTTTGAGAAGATGTTGGAGGATCACAAAAAATCATTGTATCCAGATTGCAAGCAGGGGCTTAAAAAGTTGGGTACCACACTTGAAATTGTGCAGTGGAAGGCAGCTAATGGTGTCACCGATAAGGGATTTGAGGAGCTACTTGGAATCGTAAAGAACATGCTTCCAGAGGGAAATGAACTGCCCTCTACAACATACGAAGCAAAGAAGGTTGTTTGCCCTCTTGGATTGGAGGTACAGAAAATTCACGCATGTCCTAACGATTGTATTCTCTATCGAGGCGAAGAATATGAGAAATTGGATGCTTGTCCTGTCTGTGATGCAAAACGGTTCAAGATCAGGCAAAATGATCCTGGTGAGGTCGACGGGGAGCCCGTCAAGAAAAAAGTTCCCGCTAAGGTGATGTGGTATTTCCCAGTAATACCACATTTGAAGCGCTTTTTCAGAAATAAATCCAATGCTAAATTGATGCGGTGGCACAAAGAAGAGCGTAAGCAAGATCAGATGCCGAGACACCCTGCAGATGGGTCCTAGTGGAGAAACGTGGATAGAGATTTCCCAGATTGTGATAACGACCCAAGGAACATAAGGTTCAATTTAAGTACGGACAGAATGAGTTCATTCGGCGAGTGGGGCAGCAGTCACAGTACATGGCCTGTGACCCTCTGTATGTTCAATATTCCTTCTTGGCTGTGCATGAAGCGGAAGTACATGATGATGCCGGTGCTTATCCAAGGCCCGAAACAACCAGGCAATGATATTGACGTGTACCTAAGACCGTTGGTTGATGAACTTTTGCTGCTGTGGAAGGAGGAAGGTGTAAGTGTTTGGGACGAGTACAAATAGGAGAATTTTGACCTGCGAGCATTGCTTTTTGTTACCATCAACGATTGGCCTACACTTAGCAATCTGTCCGGATAGTCGAATAAGGGATACCAGGCTTGCACTCATTGTCTAGAAGAAACCGACAGCTTGTATCTAAAAAATTGTAGGAAGGTCGTGTACATGGGTCATTGTCGATTCCTTCCCCTCAACCACCCCTTAAGAAGAAAAGGAAAACATTTCAAAGGGGAACCAGAAACTCGTGCTAAGCCTATATTCCAAAACGGGAAGCATGTTTTCTCGATGGTGAAGGATGTCCATGTCGTGTTTGGAAAGGGCCGTGGAAGCAAACAAGTTCCGAATGATGAAAACGACCATGCCCCAATGTGGAAGAAGAAGTCAATACTATGGGAGCTCCCATATTGGGATGTCCTGGAGGTCCGCAACGCAATTGATGTGATGCACTTGACGAAGAATCTTTGCGTGAACCTGCTAGGATTCCTTGGTACGTATGGCAGTCAAAAGATACACTAGAAGCAAGGCGTGATTTGAAAGAAACAAAACAACGAGAAGACCTACGTCCTGAGAAGAGAGAAAATGGACAGCACTACTTACGTCCTGCTAGCTACACTCTCAGCAAAGAGGAGAAGGAAAGCATGTTTGATTGCTTGAACAGTATGAAGGTACCGTCCGGTTACTCCTCGAATATGCAGGGAAGAATTAATATGAAAGAGAAAAAGTTCACAAACCTAAAGTCTCATGATTGCCACGTTTTGATGACCCAATTGCTTCCAGTCGCGTTGAGGGGTATTCTACTAGAAAATGTAAGATTAGCAATGGTGAAGCTATGTGCCTTTCTTAATGAAATTTCGCAGAAGGCAATCGATCCAAATAAGCTCACAAGGCTACAGAATGATGTGGTCCAATGTCTTGTCAATTTTGAGATGGTCTTTCCACCTTCGTTCTTTAATATTATGACCCACCTCCTGGTTCATATTGTGAAAGAGATAAACATTTTAGGCCCTGTATTCCTACACAATATGTTCCCTTTCGAGAGATACATGGCAGTCTTAAAGAAGTACGTTCGGAATCGTTCTCGGCCAAAAGGATGTATCGCCAAGGGCTATGGAACTGAGGAGGTCATTGAGTTTTGAGATGATTTCATTGATGAACTTAGTCCGATTGGGGTCCCCATGTCACGCTATGATGGGCGATTGGAAGGAAAGGGCACACTAGGTAAAAAAATCTAATATGCACATCCCTGAAAGTGAAATCCGCAAAGCAAATTTCACCGTTCTACAGAATTCATCCCTCGTGGCCCCATATATGGATGAGCACATCAATATTGTCCGATATGAAAACATAGGGAAGTTTGAGGCATGGATTACACGTCATCACATAGATAGCTTTGCGGTTTGGCTGAGAAGAAAACTCATAGGTGACAACACGATTGATGTACAACTACAATGGCTTGCTAGGGGACCATCGACCACAATCATGCAATACCAAGGATACGAGATCAATGGATATACGTTTTACACAAGAGCCCAAGATGAAAAGAGCACGAACCAAAATAGTGGTGTGCGTATTGATGCAATAGGCCATGATGGAAATAAGGCCAACTACTTTGGTGTCATAGAGGAAATATGGGAGCTTGACTATGGCCCCTTGAAGATTCCTTTGTTTCGATGCCAATGGGTGAACCGAGCAGGTGGTGGTGTAACGATAGACCGGTATGGAATGACAATAGTGGACTACAAAAAGATTGGATATAAACACGAACCATTCGTTCTCACCAAGGATGTGACTTAGGTTTTCTATGTGAAGGACATGGCAAGCAAACCTAAGGAAAATCAAGGCAAGTCCGACGACGAGCCAAAACGCCACATAGTTCTTCCAGGAAAAAGAAAAAATCGTTAGAGTTGAAGACATTTCGGACAAGTCAGAAGACTTTGATCAGTTTTACGACCGTCCTCCACTCTCTGTCGATGTTGACCCTAGCATCCTGTTGTCCAAAGAGGACGCTCCTTACTTACGCCTCGATCATGATTAAGGGACATTCGTAAAAAGAAAGGTTGTCAACGTTCCATTAAACAATGATGTGTAATCATTATGTTATACTTTCATGTTCATGTAACCAAGTGATTGATGTAATATATGGTGTATGAAATAACTTATATTTTAATTTTTATGCATTTATATAATAGTTTGCACAGAAAACACAAATTGAAACAGATATAAAAAAATTTAGACTCAATATGATAAATTAATTAAGTGCATACTCAATGTGATAAACATAATTAAAACAGAAAATCTATTTAATTAAGTGCATGCACATATATGATAAAACACCCAAAAAAACAAAAAATCTAGTTAATTAACTGTTTAATTAACATGTTTGAAATAACTGAGATTTAAATTTTTTATGCATTTATATAATAGTTTGCACAGAAAATACAATTGAAACAGATATAAAAAAAATTTAGACTCAATATGATAAATTAAGTACATACACATTAAATATATCCAACATAGTGACCTATAATACAGAATTATAATTTTGCACGGTGAAAACAACATATATTTATATTTATAATTAATTTATTATGAATAAACAATATGTAAAACACTCAAAAAGAAAATAGAAGAGCTATCTAATTAGCTGTTTAGTACCGGGCTGAATCTTTGCCCGGTACTAAAGAGCTACGTGAAAATTTTCCCGCCAGATGGGGTAGGTTAGTACCGGGCGATGCCATGGACTGGTACTAAATTTTTAATCATTTATTGAATTTATTGCACGTAAAACATATTTAAACGAATTGAAATTTGAAATTTAGTGTCAATACTTTGAATTTAGTGCAAAGACTAATACTATTAGGATTAACGTATGTTTAACAATAATAATATAATTTTGCATGGTGAAAATAGTACATATATCTATTTTTAATCGTTTATTAAATTTTATTGCACATAAAACATATTATGAAGAATTACAAAATAATTACAATACAATTACAAAAGTGAAAAAAACAGAATCATTTTGAGGGTTTAGTACCGGGCCATGGTTGTAGCCGGTACTAAACTGCCGCCCAAAATTTTCCCACCTGTTGGGGACGTTTAGTATCGGCTGGTGCCACGGCCCGGTACTAAACGGGGCAGTTTAGTACCAGCTGGTGCCACCAGCCCGTACTAAACGTCGCAGTAGACAGTTTAGTACCGGGCGCAGCCATGGCCCGGTACTAAACTGGCTCTTCTATATAACCGGGGGGACTTGGCGTTCGTCGCCATCCCTCCACCCCCCCCCCCCCGTCGACGCGAGAGACCGAACCGCCACCGCCCGCCGTCGTTGCTGCCGCCGCCGTCCGGCCCCCCGCGTGGCGCCTAAGGTCCTCCGCACTGCACTTCACTGCTCGCGTCGGCCCCGCGCCGCCCCCTCCGGAGCCCTCGCGCGCGCGCCGTCGCCGCCCGTCGTCGCGTCGTCCCCTCCGGCGCCGGCCTCCTCCGTGCTGCGCCACCGCCCGTGCCTCTGCCGCGCACGCCGCCCGTGCCTCCTCCAGCACCGAGCAGCCTCCTCCGCCCGCGCTTCCCTCCGTCCTGCCTCGTCCCCGCCGCCGCATCGAACCGGCGCCGCCGCCTCGCGCCTCCCCGACGTGAGGCCTCAAGCTGACGTCAGCACGACTATGTGCTGACGTTAGCTATTTTTTTAATTAGTTTAAAGCATTATTCTATTTTGTAAAAAATTGAAGAAAAGTTGTAGAAATTTTAGAAAATTTGTAGAAATTATAGATATTTTTTAAAATTATAGTAAATTTGTTGAAAATTTGTAAGAAATTGGTAGATATATACGTAGAAATAATGAAAATAGTAGGAAAACGTTTGGAATTGATACACACTAGTGAAAATTGTAGAAATTTGTAGAAAATTATAGATATTTGTTCAAAATGTAGTAAATTTATTGAAATTTGTAGAAGATATATGGAAAATTATGGAAAATGTAGAGGAATTATGAAAAATTATGGAAAATAAGAGAAATTATTGAAAATTTTGGAAAATGTATGTAAAATTATGAAAAATGTATGGAAAATTATGGAAAATGTAGAGAAATAATGAGAAATTAAAGAAAATGTATGGAAAATTATTGCTTAGGTATATTATACATAAGTATGTCTTTATATCTTGTAGTAATTATGGATATTGTACAAAAATATTATATATTGTAGAAAACTTCATGTCTTTACGAGCTTCACATTTATTGTTTTATTTGGTATTTTTGAATTGTGTATGTTATGAAATGTATATGATGTAAATTTTGTCTTGTACAGCTTTATCTATTGAACTTGTAATTTTCTTTGTAAATTTTAGTTTGCTATACTATAAATAGGTGTAATTAGTAGAAAATCTTAGAAAATTCAGGGCACATTTTATAAAATTCCAGGGCACATTGTATATAAGATGTAAATTTTAGAAATTTTGTCCATGTATGCATTGTGCGGCTTTATCGAAGGTGCACTTGTAATTTTTTATACATTATTAATTAGTACAAAATTGCATATCAAACATATGTGATTCACATAGGAAACGAAATGGAACCCTTTCGCCGTGATGACGACGAGGCCTTTCTTGCGGACATAATTGGTACGGGCATGCACCACAATGAAGAGGATGCTACCGAGGACGATGGCAGCCAATAGCTTAACGATACTGGCGATGGCGATGATAACCAGACAGAACAAATGACTGTGCAAGATGATAGCGCAGAGGTATATACAATTCGTGCTTATATATATAAACATATGCATTAATTCTGTATGTAAGTACAATGCATACTAAATACATATTTTTTAGGCATCCGGATCGACTAGGAAACCAAAACCGAAACGAGGGTCGAAGAAAATCATGGAGGGGCACACTATTATCACTTCATTGCATCCTGATGGTGAACCAAAGTCTCCGAAGGGTGTGAAGACGACGGTGGTGAATCAATGTGGATGTTATGTCAGGGACCACATTCCCATTAGCTTCAAGCTATGGAAGAAAAGTAAAGCCACAGATATCGATGCTGACGTCGTTCCCGAGACCGAGAAAGAAATGTTATGGGCAGATGTCAAACGGCACTTCACCTTTCCGGAGGACAAAGAACAGCTGTTTAAGGATTGGGTCTATTGCTTTTTAGACATTCAAGAAAAATTTGAACAAAGATTATGTCAAAAAGGGACTCACGCCGGACTTCGAGAAAAAACTTCAAGAATCAACGTCCTTATTGGGAGGCATTCATGCAGTACAAGTTGTCCGAGGATAGCGAGAAGAAGACAGCCCAAGCCAAGGAGAATGCGAGCAAAAAGAAGCACTTCCATCATCTTGAGCAAGGAGGATATGCGTCGGCGATTCTGAAATGGCAGAAGATGGAAGATGATCTCGTTGCCAGAGGAATCGTACCAGCGACTTTCAACTGGCCGTTGCGAGCAAAACATTACTTCTACGCTCATGGAGGCTCATTGAATATGGAAGATGGGTCGTTCGTCACTAGCGATGCCATAAGGGAAGCGGCCGATAGGCTCGATGTGGCACTAAAGGCCGTGTCCGAAGGCAGCTTCAAGTCAGACAGAGAGAAAGACGAGCTGATGTACGCTCTTGGCACACCGGAACACACAGGACGTGTGCGAGGCATGGGCGTAGTTCCATGGAAGCATGGCTTCAGTGGCGACATAGAGACATATCGAAGCCGACAGAGAAGAAAGGCTGAAGTAGCAGAGAAGGTGCGTGCCCTAGAAGAACGGGTTGCTTCGATCGAAGGTGCACTTACAGCTATCCAACAGCAGCCACCAGAAGCCAGATCAACGGCTCAGCTGGAGACTAGCCCCGTCGGCTCGTAGCGTCGTAGCAGCGTTGCTTCAACGGAACACCCAGCCGCAGATCGAGAGGAAACGGTTGCGGAACATTACCCCGTGGACGACATCGCCGCGAGGACCCCTTGTGAGCTTCTATTTCTGCTAAGGAAAAAACTGAAAGTAGTCGCTCACGGGGTTGCTGAAGTCCCTGTTCAAGGCGGGACAATCCATGGCATGACGATTCCAGAAGGATATGCTAGAGTCATGGTTGACCGTGTCGAGAAAGGATGGGAAGACCTCGACCTCGAGATCCCTGGAGGCGATGGAGAAGAGGAACTAGGACAGGTCCTCCACACTTGGATGCAAGAAGACGTGCGCAAGCAGTTGAAGCCAAAGAAGCCTCCGCCAAAGGAACCAGTGGATCCGGCAGCGAAGAAATTCTATCTATCCATGATGTGCCAACCAAAGCCTCCACTGATGTCGGACTATGACCACTCGATTACAAAATCATGGGAGAAGAAGAGTAATCGGAGGTACAACCAAGTCCCCCAGCTCGGTGAACAACCCAAACAAAGCGTACCCCCTCTAGTAGTGCTTTCAAAAGAGGATGAAGCTACTGCTGAGTTTGTCAAGGAAACGAACCTCACAAAAGCTCAGCTCCTAGGTCAGGAAAAAATCCCGGTTCACCAAGGGGCAGGAAGAAAGCCATTTGTACTGGGTAGCCATTTGTACTGGGGGAACCTCTGATGTGGCCAGAGTTGATTGACACCCTACCAACAAGAATGCGTGAGTTACATCTATGGTACATGAAAGCATGTGCAGAGGGGTATATAATGCTAGCTGCTCGAATTAAACATACCCATTTCTATCGGGAATGGATGACATTTGGATTAATTTTGACCATTTTTTGTTTCTATTCCATCAAGACGCCCTAGACAAGTCCCTCGTCAGTGTATGGTCTATGTAATTGTTTTTTGTCAATTGTATACTCTAGCTCTACTAAGTCGTTTAGATTTCTCATTCCCTCCTTTTATTTGTAATCGTGCAGGATGAAAATGCAAGAATGCCGGAAGAGCGGGATTTATAATGTTGGCTTCGTAGATCCGAATGTTATACATGAGGAGTGTGTACGCAAATATCCTAATCGGACCGAGAATAATTTAGTCATGTCATTGGAAGGGCAGCACGATCCTAATCCCGCTCTCATTTTCCGTAATAAAATATAGAAACAGAAACGGTTGAGAGGTTTTCCTGGCCATTCCGTTCGTTTTCATCCCTATATAGTGGTGGACGTCCACCTGTGACGCCCACTGCACAGCTTGACGACGAGGCCGCGACCTTTTGTCCTCTCCAAGAATCCCTTAGGGAGGGCAGGAGCACGTCGAGCTCTGGATTGGAGAAGTAGCCATTATTCGAACGGCATCTTTGGGTCTTGGGTCATCGTGGGCAGGGGCGCGCACCTGGCCCCCACAGGAACCATTGGCCGGACCTCTCAAGCCCAATGGTGATCTGCTTCGGCTGCTCCTTTGAGTGCTTGACTTCCCAGGCTCCTAGCCTCCAACGCAGAGGAACAGGATGCTGTGCTCTCGCTGCTCATCAAGCCACGCGATGCACTTGTGCCCTTCTTTTGTCACGCTGGCTCCCATGACCAGTGGCCGGCCCGACGACAGAATACGCTGGCAGCATCGTGGACTCACTATCACTGGGTAGGTGCCTAGGACTAGGGGGAGCCGTTGAGGCGTTGATCCCCAAGAGCTGCCTCCGATCGCCCGAGGTTCCAGCGAAGCGAACGTGTTCACCAGGATGCCGTGAGAACCCCGTTCGTCATGAACTTGTATATCTCACTGCATGACTGTGTAACAAATATGGCATCATTTATGTCATTTCTAGTAATTTTGGTGATCGAATGACAACACAATCAATGAGACTAATATGATTGTTAAGATGATAATTCTCAGTCTTTTATGTTCAAGTGATGACAAAGAGAAGATAGGCGTAGCTAGGCCCGAAGGGCCACCCTGAAACCTCTTCGGTCCAAAGTACAAGAATTGAAGAGACCGTGAACAAATCCAAGTCAAAGAAATCAAGACAGAGATACTTCAGTAGCACCGGAAGAACCGATGCTATAGGCATCGGTGCATCCGATGGTTGTCGGATGATCCGATGGCCTGACTTTTGATGCAAGTCTGTGAGGCACCGGTTGAACCGACGGATCCACGAAAGGCATCGGTGCATTGGGCATACCTTGTTCCAGAGACGATGTCAAGCGCCCAGGAGAAGATCCTTCAGCACCGGTTGAACCGGTGATGCATCGGAGCAAAGCACCGATGTAATGATGTCAGTAAACAGTGCGTCAGAAGCTCAACGGCTACTTCGGGTCTGAGAGTGACCGGATGAACCGATGCTACCCCAGGCAGAGGCATCGGTTCATCCGATGATACGCAGATTTCTGCTGACCGTTGGAGCAATGGCTACAAGACTTGGTGGCCTATATATATGGCATCCCCCGGCCATTTGAAGCTTGCTGGAGTTGCTAGAAGTCACACACACACCCAAGATCATCTCCAAGCCATACAAGAGCCCATTGATCATATCCTTAGCCTTTAGCACTAGCCTTGTAAAGTGTGAGTGCTAGATTAGCTCTTATTGAGTGAGATTGCAAGGCTTTGAGCCCTTGTGCTGTGGTTCTCTAGTGAACCAAAAGAAGAGCTTGGTGCGCCGGCCCCTTGGAGTTGTGAAGCTCGCCGGCAACGTCATCGACCCTCCGACTTGGTGT
Organism: Panicum virgatum; assembly: GCF_016808335.1. Lineage (NCBI taxonomy): Eukaryota > Viridiplantae > Streptophyta > Magnoliopsida > Poales > Poaceae > Panicum > Panicum virgatum. The sequence continues at coordinate 46,269,417 of NC_053143.1, forward strand.
GGAGCGGCGACGACATCTTTGTGCGGAGGACGTGGAGACCCCCATCCTTTGTGGAGAAGCTCCTTAGTGGAACCCGGAGCCAAGGTGACCGTGATTGTGTTTACAGAAGAGACTTGGTGGCCGAGTAGCAATACTCTTAGTGAGTGCTACAACAACGTGGATGTAGGTGTGCCTTTGTGGCTAACCGAACCACGGGATAAACACTCACGTCAAGTGTTTGCTATCTCCTATCCCGCTCTTTAAGCTTCCGCATTTCATACTAGCAATTTGTATGCCTTTACTTTCATAGAGTAATTTCTTGATAGGAAAGGCTATAGGTTGCTAAACTCTTTTGGGATAGGGGTTTCACTCTAGAACAACCATAGTTGCACATCTAGATAGCTTGTTTTAGTTTAATTTTGTGCAAACTAGTTGGAGCCATAGGTCTAAGTTTTTAGTTGCCTAATTCACCCCCTCCCCCTCTCAGGCTAGAGCGCACTACCGGTCCTTTCAGCCTGGGGCCTCGAGCATTTCAGCCATGAGATAAGAAGCCGGCAGGGGTGGGACGCCATGGAAATCGATTAAGGCATCTTCTAGTTCCTTGAATCTTGGCTGGCCGTCTGAGCAGATCGAAGGAAACTGCAATTATACAGCGTGGCTGGAGGCTGTTCATGGGGTAGAAGACTAGAAGGTGTAAAGGGGGATCCAGAGCTTCTTGGCGCGCGACGCAGAACGGGTCGATGCCTGCCTCGATGGACCCGGTGCCCACGAGGCCACGACCAGTCGACCACGGCCTGGACGCTGCCCGGCCCGGAGCCATTGGCTGATGAAGTCGTGGAGGCGCTGGTTGTAGCACTTCACGAGGGCAATGTACCCGAGGAGGAACTCCATGGCGTTGGCGTGAACAATGCTGGATCGGAGGGTCTTGGATTCGAGAGAGCTTGTATGGAAGGTGACTCATGGCCATGGCTTGGAGGAGGCGACGCGTGGTCGATGGCAACGGCGAAGGCAGTAAGATGTCTGCCTCCGTGGTGACGTCGATGAGCGCGACCACAACGGAGTAGGCCTCCTCCAGGACCAGGAGGGCGTCGGCGAGCTGCATCATGGCGACGAAGTGGCTTACGAGAAGGACCGGGTACAGGACTTCTGTCTCCTTCATGGCGGGCCTGGTTTTGGAGAGAATAACGTTGTGGACGCGAAGAGCATCGTATCCATGCCACTAAAGAATGCCATTAAAGGCTCTGTCTGACACGAGATAGATATTCCAACGGACATCGACGACGAGGGCGTGGGCGACGGCAGGCCGCACACCCGCCCGGCTCTGTTCGCGCATCGAGATGTGCTACCATCTTTTTGTACGTACAAGCTGAATTATTTCAGACTAGTACTCTTAAAATATATATCTGTTTAGGTAAAATTATTGCAATATAAGTTGATGATTTAAAAATAAAATAGACATAATTTAGCCTGCAGTGAACCTTGTTGAGTCATTGTCGCTCTTTTCTTGATCGGTTATGTAGTCCTCAAGTGACAAGGATCAGAGTTATTGTTCCTACAAATTAAGAGCCCGCTAATATTGACGGCGGAACTAACTTCAAAGCAACTACCAATACTCCCCCCGTTTACAAATGTATGACACGATTGACTTTTTTTAAACTTATATTTATTTAAATATTTGTGCAAACATGTATAAATTCTAGTCATACTCAAACTGACTCTAACGATAAAATAAAAAACAACAAAATAAAAAATAACTAATATATTTTTTCAATAAGACAAATGATTAAATATATAGAAAAAAATCAACGACGTCTGATTGTGATGAAAGTTGGTTATAAGTTATGTTGGGGAGAAGGCTCTCGGTGACGAACAACACTGACAATCGGATCCTGAAAATTCCTTGCAGGAATAGGTGCTTCGAAGGCCCAGCAACCTCAGGTTGGCTCGGGCGGCTCGAAGGGGACTTCGCCGCGAAGAGCGTGCGAAGGCCCGGTGTCGTCGTACCAAGCCAGAACAGAATGTGTGAAGGGAAAAAGCGAGAAGTCTCTCCCGAAGAAGTGCCGAAGGCAACCGGGAGCGAAGCCTCGAGGCGTCGAAGGTGCCAAGGGCCGAACTACGAAGTACACGAGCCAGGGGTGGTTCCCCCCAAAGGCCAACCACTCCCCCGTGTAAATTACGGTTAGGGGTACGGGTTCGTGTGAGAGCACTCTCTGGTTGTAAAGAAGGGGTAGGGCAGTAAATGACACCCCTTCTAGAAGGGGGGTAGGTAGGCTGGTATAAATAGAGGGGAGGCCAACCGTCGAGAGGTGGTTGGTCCCCGGTCACGTCATTGTAACCGCACGTCTGACCGCGCCGTAATACAAAGCCGGGAGGCTTCAGCCTACTCGATCCGTTATTCCCTGTCCGCCCGCTTCGCTCAAAACTAAGAATCACCGTTCCCTTCACCGCAACCCAGGACCTCACCAAGCGAAGGGTACATGCGCACTTCGACCCTGCTTTCCCGAAGCGTGCATGCAGTATCCCCTTCACGAGCTACATCCGTTCGCATCTGGTGTTGCCCTACAGTTGCACACCTATATACCTGCAGACCCCCAACATCTGGCGCCCACCCGCGGTGTTCCCACGCGAACAAGTCCAAGATACCCATGGCACCTGCAAAGAAGGCGAACTCGAAGTCGGTGGCCGTGGGAACATCGGTACCACCCACAGGAGATGGCACTTCGGTCCAGCCGACTTCCACCAACGATGAAACCACACAAAATGGAGTAACCGGTCAAACCAACACGGACGAAGGCTTCAGACTGCAGCTGGTAGAGCAAAAGAAGAGAGCACTACAGCAGCTTGATGTCATTCTAGACATCAGTGAGGAAGAAATACAAGAGCTGGACTCAATCAACAACGCCTTGCAAGAAAAGAGGCGAAGGCTCTAGCGGATCATGCAGCTCAGGAAAGACATCGATGACGCAGAAACGGACATATACAACATGGGCCAGCCACAAGACCACGAAGGCCAAGCTGACTACATGGACGCCCAGCAACGTCAGTAGCAAAGTGACAACCAGCACCGTACTCAAGAGGAAGTACCCTAGCGACCCCAGTACGAAGCCATCGTAGACAACGCTTCGCCACTGTCATGTGACCTTCAGGCTGCGCCATGGCCAGCAGGTTATAAACCAGCGCCGCTGCCAACATATGACGGACAGTACGTCCCACCCGAAGCCCTTCCTGATGAGTTACGAAGCCATGATATCAGCCCTCAGGGGAGACACCAACGTGCTAGCAAAGTCACTTGTTATGACATTGTAGGGCGCAGCACAAAGGTGGTACACTTCGCAACCACCAGGCTCCTTCCGGTCATGGGCACAACTGAAAGAAACCTTAATGGAAAACTTTCAAGACTACCAGGAGCAGCCAGTCACCTCTCAATCACTCTTCAACTATAAGCAAGAAGCAAATGAGTACTTCCCGGACATTGTTGTCATCGAAGCAGCCATCAATGGGCTTCGAATCGGGTCATGTGCGGAGTACTTCGCGAGGAAGTCCCCGCGGACCATTCAAGAGCTCTATAGCAACATAATCGAGTACTCCCATGCGGACAACAACCTTCGCCAGAAACGGGATGAACAGAACAAGACCAAGGCCATGGCAAGCCCGTCGCCAAGGCAGCCACATGAGCACTTCGGTGGTTCAGCACAGAGAAACTACTTCGGCAATTCAGGGTAGTCAAGGCCAGTCATGAGCGTAGATCAACAGCAGCAGCCTCCTAGGGAAGCCACCCAAACACCATACACAAAGAACAACTCATACAGAGGGGGGTACACTTCGAGAGGAAGAGGCAGGAGCTTCGCTGGAAGAGTCAACAACACCTCCAGAAGACAGCTTTACTGCACCTTTTGTGGTGTCGACAAGGGGCATACGACCATGAATTGTGAGCATACCAAGGCGAAGTTGAAGGAATCGAACGATGCCAAGCTAAAAGCACAAGACCCAAAACCGAGAGAAGTGAACAACATACCCCAGTACTGCCCCGTGAACTACGGCATCCCAGACTTACAGCATCCCAACTACACCCTCCACCAAACCATTGCCAAGCCTTTGAACCAGCAGCAAATACAGCGGCACCAACATCCACAACAGCAGTTACCAGCGCCACCAGTATACCCAGCACTGTCACCGCCATCGAGAGAGCAACCCAAAACTGAAGATGTTACCAAAGTACAGCCCATAAACAACACAGTTCCGCGTGCCAACCACATATTCCCTATCATGGAGGCTCCACCCTTGAACCAGAAATCAAGAAGCAGAAAAGAGAGCACAATCGAAGGGTACATCACATTGGGGTCAGAGGCCCATACCAGCAAACGAGGTGGTCCCACATACCAATCACCTTTAACTAGAGCGATCTCTTCTTGAGAGATTACACCCACAATGATGCAATGGTCATCTCGTGCAAAATTGCCGGCTTCGTCATTCATGATGTCCTGGTCGATAATGGAAGCTCAGCGGACATCCTCTTCAACAAGGCATATAAACAGATGCAGTTCCCCGACACCGTGCTTGACTAAGCCCGCAATCCCCTGTGCGGCTTCGGAGGCAAAAGGGTCGACATCCTGGGAAAAGCGAAACTACTGGTATCCTTCGGCTACGTGGGGAACCTAAGAACTGAGCGTATCACATTCGACGTCATTGAACTGGAATACCCATACAATGCCATTCTAGGGAGAGGGACCCTCAACACCCTTGAAGCCGCAACACACTCCGCCTACCTATGTATGAAGATACCCGGACCAAGGGGAGTTTTATCCGTCTTTGAAAGCCAAGACAACGCGCGAAGAGTGGAAAATAACTTCTTTCAGGGCTACCAGACAGTGACCAACATTGAGGCTGACGAAGGCCACGCAGAGCTAGAGAAAGAGAAGATCGTAGCAGAAAAGGCAGGACCAGCAGAGCAGCCGTAGCAGGTAGTCCTGGACGAAGACTTCCCCGATCAGAAAGTTCTCATTGGCACGCAGCTTGAAGAGACAGAACAGACCAACCTAGTAGACTTCCTGAAGAAAAACCATGATGTCTTCACATGGTCAGCAAAGGATCTCTGCGGTGTTAGCCGAAGCATAATTGAACATGCTCTAAATGTTGATCCAACCGTGAAACCTAAGAAATAGAAACAAAGGAAAATGTCAAAAGACAGGGCTGAAGGGGCCAAGGCCGAAGTCAACAGATTGCTCGAAGCCAGCGTGATACGACCAATCAAGTACCCAGAGTGGCTAGCTAACGTTGTATTGGTCAGGAAGCACAGTGGGAAATGGAGAATGTGTATTGATTTCACAGATCTCAACAAAGCGTGCCCAAAAGACGAGTTCCCACTTCCCAGAATTGATTCATTGGTGGATGCTGCTGCCAGCTCCGAGATGATGTCCCTGTTAGACTGTTACTCAGGAAACCACCAGATCTGGCTTCACAAAGAGGACGAGCCCAAAACAAGTTTCACAACCCCATTCGGAACGTATTGCTACGTTCGCATGCTTGAGGGACTCAAAAATACTGGGGGGAGCTTTAACATTATGACCTCGAAGGTCGTAGAAGACCAGCTTGGAAGAAATGTCCTTACATATGTTGATGACATTATCGTTCGAAGTGTCTAAAGAGAAGATCACATCAGTGATCTGAGAGAAATGTTCAACAATATCCGAAAGGTAGGCTTGAAACTTATACCAGCCAAGAGCATCTTTGGAATCACGAAGGGAAAGTTCCTGGGATAGCTTGTCTCAACAAGGGGCATCGAAGCGAACCCCTCAAAGATCGACGCTATACTTCGCATGCAACCGTCCACAACCAACAAATCCGTGCAAAAGTTGATAGGCAGACTGGCCACGCTTAGTAGATTCATATCGCGTTCCGCAGAGAAGATCCTGCCGTTCTTCGAAGTCCTTAAAGGAACAAACCCCTTCGAATGGGGACCCAAGCAACAGAAGGCATTTGAAGAGCTCAAGAGTTACCTTATCAATCTCACGACACTGTCACCACTGGAACACGGAGCCACTCTATTGCTCTACATAGCAGCGGCCCCTTCGGCAGTCAATGCAGTGCTGGTGCAGGAGAAGCAAGTCGATGGGCAGAAGAAGCAGTTGCCCGTATACTTCGTATCTAAAGCATTGACACCCACGAAGTCCAATTATTCAGAGATTGAGAAAATAGCATACGTCGTGGTTATGGCTTCGCGTAAGCTTCGGCATTACTTCCAGGCACACAAAATAATGGTGCCGTCCTCCCAGCCGTTGAACGACGTGCTCAGAAATAGGGAAGCAAGTGGAAGAATTGGAAAATGGGCAGCAGAGCTGAATGAATTTGTGCTAGACTTCATTCACAGATTGTTGCCGCGACATATGTACAAATATTTTATATCATTTTGCGTGTTTTTCACTATTTTTATGCGTCAACTTTATCTTTTACTAACAATTATCACCAATTATTGTGGATTTTGCAATATTGTCTTGGAAATTTGCTATATGTGATTTTTACAGGTTTTTGACCGATTTCTCACGAAATTCATCATAATTGGTGGCAAGTAAGAAAAGACCTCCGAGACGTTATTCTATGAAGAAGATGACAAGAGAAGGGCTTGGTTAATTCATGGGCTGTCACTGTATTAATCAAGGCTTTCTTAAATTAGAAACTTCATAGAGATATCAAGAGCTACAAGTTTATGGAGAAAATATTTCCGATATATCAAAAGCTAGAAGGCCTCGTCCAACCTCGAAGAATACCGAAGATTCTAGAGCCCTAAGAGTCCAAGAACCCCCGCACATATATTTCTTAAGCGTCAAGCAATCTACTGGTGAAAGATGGAAAGAAACGGGCGAAGGAAGGGCTGAGGTCGGCCGACCCCCCTGTTCCTGAGTCGGTTTGCAGTTTCCTTTTTACGAAACCTTCTCCAGGGTATATATAGTCGGGGTAGGCCCCTGGTTCAACCATCCAATTCATTATCAAGGCGATACGATGTAGAGAAGAGGGACATCAACTAGAGGAGAGCTGAGGGTCGAGTTTCTAGTCTAGGATTAGAGTTCTTCTAATTCGTAGAGGTGATTAGAGCCCTTGCATGGTGCTCTAATTACCTAGCTCCAGAGGTCTAATTGTATCATCAAGAAGCTACGGCCGTGGTTGTAAGTATGATACAATTTACTAATGAAGTATTATTCATGTCTAATTATCATATTCTTGTTCTAATTATTCTTGTTCTAGCTCTAATTAACTTTTGTTCTAGATGCTTGTTGATTAGATCATGTCTTTAAAGGTTATGTTCATCTAGCGTTCTTGATCGATGATCTAGTTTACTAATGATATAGTTGTGTTTCTAGTTCTTGTGATCATGGTGATTTTATCTCTTTGCTCTAATCTCTTTGGTGTGCTTTATCATGCTTGTCTTGGATCCAATTAGAGCTAGATTAGACTTTGGTTAATACCCTTTTGATCATTGTTCTTTTTGAGTTCTAATTGCTTATCTTGTTATATATTTAGTATAGATTAGACGTAGATTAGATACAGTTTAGGGCTAGTTTAGAGGTAGTTTAGAATCCCTTTTATATCCTTTGTTTGCTTTAAACTCTTGTTATTTAATTCTCTATTAGTTCGTTTCCTGCATGCTTGTCGAGCATCTCTAGCTGTCTCCTATTCTCCTTCGTAATTTTCATAAACCCATGTGCACTGCTATCTAAAGGCTGAGTCCACCATATTGTATATATGGCCATGCTTAATCATTGTTTGAGCAAGTGAATGCACTGTATGCATAGTGGAATTTGAATTTTGAATGTGAAAGGTGAGATAAAAGATCTGCTAGAGTCACCCTCAAAAGAAATAGATACCTTTTCTTAATAATCCCGCACTCTCCCAATAAGCCTTTCTTTTGCCAGATAAAAACTCACCATATCCAAGGAGGGTTGGGCCTTTCCCAGTTACGCGGCTGCTTGGTTTGATGTCTAATTTTAGCCGGTGACTAATTTGACCCCATTTTGATTTAAATTAAATTCAGCCAAATAATTTTTTTCTCATTCACACGACTTACTGTGACCCTAAATAAACCGTGTGATTGAGAAAAATATTATTTGCCAAATTTTATTTAGACTCAATCGTGCTCAAAATTGTTCTAAATTTATCCAGTCAAAGTTAGGCATCAAACCAAACAACCCCGTGCAACATTGGTGGAGCCAAGGCCCAGCCAGACTAAGTTTATGTGCGGGCTGTGCCCATCAAACATATATTAAAGATGTTAAGTACTCCCTCCGCCCCAAATTATAAGGGGTTCTAGCCCACTTTTTGTTTGTCTAGGTGCATATGCATGTTGATGAATCTAGACATGTATACAAACCACATGCATGTGAAAACAAACGAATCTAGTAGAAGGCTAGAACCTCATATAATTTGGGACGTAGGGAGTAATAGTTAAATCTTAAACATTCGTTTGAGCTAATTACACTATTGAGTCTCGAATTGCAGCATTCTAGCAAAGGAACGCCGAAACTTTGACCCTCACGCCGTCCCTGGTGGTGACTCAGGGGTGACCTGTCGCCTCCTCCCCAGCCTCGCCCCTAGACCTTGTCGGCCGCCGAGCCCCAGGGCCTCAGGTGGCAGTAGTGCCCCCTCTCCCCTCCTTCCTTTTCTCCCTCTTCCGCTTTCTTCCTCCCTACCGGTCCTTCTAGGACTTGGCTTGATGGCGGCGGTGGTCTTCTTCTATCACACCCTGAAATTTTTGAATTTCAGGATGTGATTAAAACTAAAAATAAAACAACAATTTTCTCACAATTTTAAAATTTTCTCAACATTTATTTTTCTTCACAGAGAATTTAGTGTAAAAGAAAATAAATATTAGTTGTTTTTCAAATTAAATGATGTTGTTCTTCTGGTGATGCATTCATGTCACATGCATAGTGTTGTTGAGTGTGAAAACCTTTCAAAATGTGTTCTATCATCAAAAGTTCTTCCCGGGAATTTTTCGGATTTTTCTGGAATCTTTTCCCATTTTTCCCTAGAGCAAACTCTAATTTTTAGAGGCTCTTCCAAATCTTCTCTTGAGCTCCAAATATTTTATTTGAGTTCGTTAGGTCCCAATATATTTCTACGATTTTTCCTAGAATTTTCGGGCCATTTGGAATATTTTTCGGACTTTAAATATGAATTCTAGATTTTTCTAGAATTATTTTAATTTCGCAAATAATTATTCTATCAAAAGTACATAAATCTCTAATGGACCTCAAGGCCCCATTCGTGTGTTCCCTAATGGGCTAAAGGCACGTAAAGCCCATTAGCATGGGAGCGAGGTTTAGTACCACATAGCTAGTTGATGTGGGATGGTGAGACTTTTCTCCCTATATATTAAACCAACCTCTCATGGTAACTCCACACAAAAATATAGACTACCCATAGGGAGGCTCCTTATTTGGGAATCCCTAAAATAATCTTTGCCCCAAAATCCCACCATCCTCCGCATCCGTGCATCTCCGGTGAAATCCGACACCACCCTAGTGCTCAGCTCATCGTCCTCTTCGTCGTGGTGTCTTCCTTCTCGTGAGTCGTCGCCATTTTGCCGTCGACCCCGTGTCTTCTCCTCGACAAGTTCACCGCCCCAGAGTTTCGCAAGGTAGCAAGGGAGCTCTCCGACCTTTTTTTCCCCTCCCCTTCTTGCTCCTGCGCGCGCGCCCGCGCCCGCCGGCTCTACTCCGCCACCGCTCGCCACAGAGCCGCCTCCTACCGCGCGCAAAACCCTATCCTCCGCCGCCGCGCCGATTGGAGCTCGGAGCCGCCGCCGCGTGGCCCTTCTGTAGCACCCCCGCCATCTTCGAACCATCTCGGAGCTTCGCGTCGAGGTAGAGGAACTCGCCGGCCCGTTTCCCCCTCCCTCGCGCTTGTTTCCGCCCGGTCCTGCTCTCCGTCGCCGCCGCCCCGCCATGAGCCGCCGCGAGCTCCATTCCGGCCATGAGAGCCCGTGCTGCTGCCCTAGATCACTTTCCCGCCCCGCGCGTTTGCTCCCCGGCCTAGTCGCGCTCGATTTCGGGCCCCGGACGGCCGTTTTCGGCGAAGTTCGGAGACTCTCTGCCGTGCGCCGCCGCCAGCCGACCCCAATCCACCCCCGCCATCCGATTTAGATCCAGCGGCCCAGATCTAATACGACCCGAGTCAACTAAACCAAATACCGGTCAACCGTGGTCATTTTTGCAAATAAAACCCTCTGTTTTTCCAAAATCAACCCTCCGTCCATCGCAGTTCAAAACTATTTCTGTTTTAGTCCAAATCTTTACGGAAAACACCCTGAGCTTTTCCAAAATAGAACACGCCATCCTTAGTGCGTAGTTTTGCAAGCTAGCCCCTGTAGTTTAGGTTTAATCTCGTTTTAGTCCTTGTTTTCTTTATAGCTAGCCAGTTTTCTTTCAAATCTATCACAGATAAGTCCCTAGAACCATGTTTTAGCCATAACTTCTTCGTTTTAGCTCTGTTTTTATCGATTCTTGCGCTCACGTGATCCTTGTGACGTGTGCAATAGCTTTATCACCTTGTTATCCTTTGTGAGCACACTTTACTATGCCTCGCAAATACTTTTTACTAGCCCTTTGTGTCCGTAGTTAATCGCGACTAGATCCCTGAAGCACCATTTAGTCTATAGAATCGCCGTTTTAGTTCCGTTTTCTGCGTTTCTTGCGCTCTCGTAACCGTAGCAGCGAGCCCTATCCTTTAGTACATTCTTTTAAAGCCTTTCTTTGTTTTGGTGTATTGTTCTTAGTTGTATCTTTTGTTTGTTGCTTTGTATGTTTGCTCGTTAATTGCCCCGAGTAGAAGGATCGTCGTTTGAAGATTGAAGATCAAGTTCTCCGAGTGAGCAAAAGCTAAAGAGTAGTAAGAGTAGCTTTTCATTGGTGAAAGGCAAGTGACCCTAACCATCTTTCTATCTATGCTTATTTACAAGAGTATTATGATGATTTAATTGGAACATGGAGAACCACCCAAGAAAACCGTACAACCGCAATACTATATGGCTCTGGTCTTGGCTGATTAATTAGAGAATCTAGCTTGTGACAGTCTTACCGAAGGGCAAGAGGGGATGCATCGACGGGGTATAGCTCGCTCCTCTTGGGGCAATTGGTATTGTTTAATGGTCCTTTGGTAAGGTACCACCTCATTAGGACAGTGTTATGACCGCTTTGGCTTGAAACCTTAGCAGATTGTCATAGGTTAGGGAATCTTTGTAAAGGCCTCGTAGCGTCCCTATGCAATCACACCTCGGAAGTGTGGTATTGTGCCTAGCTAGCACATTGCGTGGTTGGGTTCAAAGTTCTTCGGAACTTTTACGCGAATTGTGGTGAAAGTGTACAACCTCTACAAAGTGTAAAACTGATATATCAGCCATGCTCACGGTCATGAGCGGCTTGGACCCTCACATGATTAATAAACTTAAAGATGGATTTAAATCACTTTCTGATTATTTCTGCCAGATCCAGCAACACACCATGGTTGGTCACCTCTGCCGCTGGATCCTAGTGCTCCGTAGGCTCACTCCACCAGATCTAGTGCCGCGCGGGCTTCCTTCACCAGATCCAGTGCCTGCACCATGGCCAGCCGCATCCGCTGCAGGACTCCATGTCCGGATGCCTCCGCCTCCAGTTCCCGCCGCCTGAGCATATACGCTCGCTCACCCTGCAGTCGACAGAGGAGTTCAGGAAGGTGGTGTTCGGGGGGTAGGTCACTGAGGAGGTCGACGACCCCAGGAAGATGTAAGTGAGATAGCCTCCGCGTCGCATGTTCATTACTGCTGTTAGACCTTAGTTCATCCTCCTGCATGCTACATTTTTACTAGAAGTAAATTTTCTTTCAGTGTTTGCAAGCCCTGATAATGGATTCTATTTACCAAAGTGGAACTGCAAATTTGATCGACTAAATAGGATCTAGAGGTTCAGCATAGTCGCCACATGATCATTTCATTGGAAATACAGTTAATCTCGTCTTGTGTTCTTCTGCATTCTTAAACAACTTTTTGTGAATCAAAATGTGTGAGGATCAGAATTCTTGTGATGTTCTTTCTTAGCTATTCAGTAGTACAAAATGTAGATCTAGCATTTGAGGAGAGTCTCAATGCTCACAACTCACAGCGAGAACAATGTGAGATTGAATTCTTTTTTCTAAAAATAGTTTGACTCGGTTGGGGTTCTCAAAAGTTCAGATGCCCAACTTTATATACCATGAATCAATTTAGTTTTAAGCATAAGTGTACTTAATTGTTTCTTAGTTCGTAGTTTACCTTACCAAATACCAATTCTTCACATGGCATGCTTGGTACTGGTACCAATACTCCGGCCTGACAGGTTGAGGGCACGCTAGCGGCTGGAAGAGTAGGGGCGGAGCTGCGCTCAGCGGCCTGATGTGGATGGGCTGCGTCATTGGCTCCTGACCCGACAATGACACAAGGAAGCAGCAAAGGGGAGGACAGGTGCTCACTCTACTTCCCTTTTTCTTTCCATTTTGGTGAAGAACAAGACAAGGGTATGCATCCATGCTTACATGTGAGATTTAGACGGCACTCAATTAATTGTTCCATGCTTCCATTTAGTTTAGTTTTTCCCTTTGTAAGTTAGACAAAGTGACAAACCATATGCTTAGCTTGAACTTTGGTAATAGTACGAACTGTATTTGTGTGGTTCTTGGTTCTCCCAAGGGTAAGCATAAGCATACATGCTTACCCTTTTGGTGAACTATGTTGTATGGCTGCTTTGTTACTTATTCCTACCCATGGTTGATGCCTTTTTGTTGCACATTGAGAATGAATTGATTCAGAGATAAGATATGGGTACTCATGTCTCCTTTGCTGATTTATTCAGTGCTTGGTGCTACTGATTTGTCAAAAAAAAAGGTATGGCTGATAGTAAGAGGAAAATTGTATGCTCTCATTTCTCATTTCCATTAGGCCTGATTGGTTAATTCAGGTGTGTACTGATTCCTGAAACAGCGTGTTAGAAATGATATATTTGTTCCAGGACGAATTAGAATGCACCAAAGCAAGTATATATATGTTCTGCAAATAGGTACAGATCAAAATTTCATGTAATTTCCTGCATCTTGGAAACTAACTAAATTTCCCTTGAAAACTAAGGAGGTTAAAGTATAACTGGTTTCCATTGTGCTAGCTACTAACAAATGAAACACGGTACAGAATGCACTCACAAGTCACAACTCCATATGGATGTTCTTATTTTGCAATTATTTGTAGGGTGTTGAAAGGTACACAACATTATTCTAAATAACAAATAAACCACCCACATGATCAGGTTGTAGATTGTGGATGAATACTGTGCCAGTTGATATTTGCCATTGTACATTAAAGAACAAAGTGATGTGAACAGATAGCTACATCTGTTCATATCTAGAATGATATGAGTAGAGTTGTTTGTCATTTAAAAATCAAATTTACCAATGCTTAATATTTAACATTGCTAGGGTTGTAGAGTTGATCCTGTACCTAGAGTTGTGTCTGAATCAGGTAATTGCAAATCACCACCCTTACAAATTCACATAATGAGCTCCTATTGTACTTGCCAAATCAATTATGTACTTTGTTCTTGATTTGTCCATGTCATTGTGTAGCAAAAATAGCTGGTTTTCGATTTTCACTATGAAGTTTTAACTTTCCAAAAATCAAATATTAGTTGTTGTAGGGAATGATTGAGGCTAGTTGCATGACTTGAGATTTCTCTGGATGTACTTGTTATGCGGTTGCTATATGGAAGACATATTCTAGTTGTATGTTATTGGAACTATTATTTGTACTTATGTGTACATATTAATCTATCCATAATCTATATGCTGGACAAATTGTAGGTGTATGCTCTGCTCAGTCTGTCTGAACCATGGAATGAATGTTCTGATCTATTGTTTTCGGGAGCAATGTGTATGATGAGTTTTCACTGAGATTGATCAAGAAACTAAGAAGGGATATTATAAAACCCTTGTTTAATCATGAGGTTCTTGTTTTGTGAAATTCAGAATCTGAGATGGAAAAATAGTCAAACTGAATCAATACTTGCCTTCTTTAATCATGTCTGCACTTGAATCAGATGCAACACAAGGATAAAGTTAGCATAATGCAATATGTCTAAGCTTCATGTGTTGACATATGTGGTATTCTGATGGTACTATGTAGTTAGAAAAATACTTGTGCTATCGAACTTAATATTTTGTGCCTCTGCCAGCCTGTTCACTATTGTTTTTCTTCGTTGGCATTGGAATACTTATACTTCATTTTGATTGTGATTATGCCTATCTATGCGGATCCGGCGGACTGTCGACGCCATGGTCACCGCAGGTGCACGTGGGCAATACACTCCGAAGCAAGTGAAGATGCTGGAGCGCGTCTATAGTGAATGCCCCAAGCCTACCTGGCAAGCGGCAGCACATCACGGACTGCCCCATCCTCAGCAGCATCAAGCCCAAGCAGATTAAGGTATGGCCCTGCTCGATTTGTGAGCTTCCTCACCTATTCTGCAAGTTCCTCGCCTGGTCCGTACCAAAGTTGTAGAAAAAGCATGCATACAGTTCCAAGTGTATTAGTACATCGCTTAAATGTTATCAAATTGAGAAGGCAACCACTACTGGAATACCCCCATCACTGCCGGGTCAAAAACACATTCACTGTTGGTTTTGGCGCCGGTAGAGCGTAATGGGCAGTGATGGGGCTTGGTCATCACTGCCGGTTTACAGAACCAGCAGTCATAACTATATATCACTGCCAGTTCTGTACCCCAACTGGCAGTGTTACTCGGAATATCACTGCCGGTTTAGTTCACAAACCGGCAGTGTCATTCCTTGTATTACTGTCGGTTCTTGCTTCTAACCGACAGTGATAATCTAGGTGTCACTGCCTGCTCAGGAACATAACCAGCAGTGATATTGCTGGTATCAAGCCCTATTAGTATTACCGGTAGTGATGGTAGGACTATCACTGCCTGTTTTGTCCTGATGAGGTAATGATTGGCTATTGTTGCTTATCAATACGTCACATATATCTAACTGGCACTAATATTATACGACTGTATCAAATTGAGTATCACAGTTACATACTACAATTATTACATAGACAAAATGCACACATAACAATTACATCACTTAAATGTACAATTATATTAATCTTGAGGTGGCAGAGAATGTATAATGTTGAACTTTCCATCTTCACCTAACACCTCGTCCAAGTTGAAGCCGGCTAGCTGCTCCTGCATTCCTATAATCTCAGCCTCTAGCAGCTCACGGGTGTCAAGCTGTGTTATAGGAGTGTCAAGCTGTGTTACACGGGTGGCACGTCGACTCGCGTCCGACGTGGCATGACGCGTATCTGACACTCCTCACCGCGTCCATCCGGAAGCCGCCGCCGCTGGGAGGGAGGAGGGAGCCGCCGCTGCCAGGAGGGAGCCGGATCCGGCCATCGCCGGGCTAGATCTGGCCGCCCTCATCGAGCTCCTCCACCTCCGGGAGGGAGCCAGATCCGGCCACCGCACACCGAGGTCGTCCCCCGCCGCCACATGCCGAGGTCATCCGCCTCTGTCGAACGCTGCAAGGGTAGTACTTTCTGCGCGCGCGCCGCCCACGATCGCCGGCCACCACACCCGCCGGCCCGCGCGCTCGCCGTCTCGGGGTGGAACGAAGTACATACACGTAATTTAAGTGTGCTTATCATGTATCGATGAGGAGAGTCAATGTGTTCCGAGGAAGGGGTGGAGAAAAATAACAACAAACTCATAAAAAAGTAAAAGAGTTAATGAGTCTAATTATCTTATTATAGGGTGAACGTGCGTCTAGGATTTGTTGTTATGTACATGTTTCGATTTATTTGGATCAAAAAGTACAGTTGTACTAAAAATAGCTCAATCGATGGCTGACACGTGGCATGCCTCAGAAGCCACGGAATCCTTCCTTGATAAGGATTTGTATATTTGTATATGAGGGATGTCTGCCTTCGCCTGTAGTACACATTCGCTCTGAAGGAGCACACGTCTGTAGTACACCATTTTTCGGGTTTTATTTTACTTGGTCATTTCTTAGATCTTTGAAACATCTTGCTCCTATCTAAACTATGTCTTGAATTCCTTTCAGGTAACCATTACTCCATTCACCGAGCAGTTAGGCCGCTGTTTCGCTTTTGCAAGAACGACTGATGACCTTTGTGTAACAAGATCGAGAATTGGAAAGTCGTTCTTGTGGTTGCTGAATCAATTTTGAGGACATTGGAAGCTCAGATAATCAAGAAACCCCATTAAATATTTATAAAAAGAAGTATGTTCATCTTCATATTTCATAAACGAGGAATTGTCCTTCAATCTCATTTTGGTGTACCTAATCTGCACTCCATATTACAACATAAAATTATTTTTATGTACCTCATCAGTTATGTGGTTGAGTAATGGAGAGAACAATTATTTCCGTGTAGGAAGATTATTCTTATTTACCTAGGAAATAAATTGTACAAGCTGTCAAGGAGTTTTGTCTCTACAATGTTCCTGCCGGTGCATCATGATTTATCATTTACTTTTGACAGGTGTATTGTATTATATTTGTTACATTTGATCTAGTCAAAGTATGACTTGCTGAGAACAAGTTCATTGACATATATTTAGGTGTACAAAAATTTTATGTCATTAGAAAAATATTGATGTTCTTTAGAAACAAAACAGAGAAAAATTTAGATTTAAGTTAACTATTGTACTTTGTTGTCCTAGTAGGTTGTTCTCACATGCACTACGTGTGTTTATTTGTGTTGCTAAGTCTGTATTGGGCATGCAGCGTAGAGGCTCCGGTTCAAAATATACATTAAATAATAAATACATGGTGGGAAAATGTGCCACCTGTCCAGTACAATAAAACATGCAAATAGTCACCTGTGTAGCATGTGAGGGGGTACATGAAGCATCAAAATTTATGTCTCATGAAAACATCTTTATGTCATGTCATTGTACAGTAGAAGTTGTCAAAAACGCCACCCAGCCCATGAAGCACTGCCTATACCTAACAAAAATGGAAGAAAAAAATAAAAATACAATGAAATACATATACAAGGGACAAAATAGCACATATCCTAATGCAACAGCTTTGTTCTTCTTTCTATGGGACGGTCAGGATAGCAGTTGCATGTGTAACCGTCTTCCGAAATGATTTTTCACAATAAGAGTTAAAAAAATGGCAATAGGGACCGATCCCCAATTTCTCATGGGGAATTCCTTTATTAGGGGCTAGGTATGGGGGCATTTTACTTCCCACGGCGATCTTCGTGAGGAAATTTCTCCCCCGTCGGGTTTGGTGGGGACGAGGATGGGGGAGCATCCCCCGTACCGTTGGGTGCGGGGATCCCTATTTAATGTGTCACCTATAAAATCTAATAAAATATATCATACATTATACTTTACATTTCCATCCATGTGTCCAATTCTTCCACTAACCAACCATAAAATGTTATAATTAGAGGTAGCCACACTAAGATCATGTCTTCTTATCTTTATTTGAGACGAAGTGGTGATGACAATGAGTAAAACGAGACAGGGACGGAAAATCCCCACGGAAATGGGGATGAGAAGAATGTTGTCTCCGTTGCTGTTTGTGGGGACGGGGACGGAGAATTTTTCTCCCTACGGGGACGGGGATGGGGAGGCATTCCCTGACGGGGAATTCTTCATTGCCAGCACATGGCAGTTCAGTTCTATCTAACTCTAGGAGATAGAGATTCCAAGCTTCCAGTGGACATCGACGATGACGAGTGTGTGGGTGATGGCAGGCCGCACATCGAGAAGTTCTACTATCTTTTTCTAGGTACAAGCTGAATTTTTCCACATGCGGAGGATGCTGCAGCCTGTAGGGGACCTTATGGAGTCATTGTCGCTCTTTACTTGCTCGGTACTGTAGTCCTCAACACAAGTGACAAGGATGAGATTTATTGTTCCTACAAATTAAAGAGCCAGCTAATGTTGATGGCTGAAGTACGCAATTTCAAAGCAACTACTCTTAACCAATTCAATTTTAGAGGCCGGTTAAGCATTAGTTTAGAGGCCGTTTGGTGTGGCTCAAAGAGCAAGATTTGTCTGGTTATGTTGAAAGTTAGTTATCAGTTACTCAATATGCTTTTTCCATATATGGTCATAGTTCTCCCTTTTTCATAGGACCAGTACCCTTCATATATAACATAGTCAATTACAATCCTGTTATGGTAGAAAAAAGTCACGAGCCATATGGCATTTAATATTTATTTTTGAAGAGCTTTAGTCGACGATGATCCGACAAAGAGGCATCATGCTTTGTTTGGGATAGCTCCAGCTATATAAATTTTCTGGAGGTGGAGCTGGTTACTATAAGCTTAGAAAATCGTAGAGTTGAAGTTATGACTATGTAGAAGATATTTAGATGAGTTATTTTCTTCAAAGTTTAGATTAAAATAATTTTTGAAACTATTTAAAAATGATCTTAGTGGAGCTATAAGTCCTCTCTGGGCTGTATGCATGCATGGTGCACGCGGAACAAACTTGTTTTAAAGCATATCTTGTCCAAATTATACGAACAACACAACATTATTACATTGTCGCAATACCAAAAGATGTGGGCTTAAGAAAAAGATGTACAAACAACTAACAAGGTACATGACGCATGAAGAAAACCTCAAGGACTGCATAGCTTACTCCCTCCATTCAAAGAGAGTAGGAGTGTAATATAATAATGTAACGCGCGTAAGAACGTCATAATCATGTTACTAGTAATTCAGCGGCGTGCTAGCCCCAGGGCCAGCGTGAACGTCCACCAAGAACTTGCCAAACGCCGCGCGAGACGATCCACCATCCTTCCACGCCATGTCTGCAGCCTCTTTGTGTGCCATCACCTGTGCCCTGAGCTGCTCCCCTTTCTCGGACTCCATCACAAGCCTTACCTTGGCCTCTACCTCCTCCGCCGTGACCAGGCCCTGCTGCCACCCCACCATCTCCACGCCAACCCCGTACTCCTCCACCATGAACACCTTGTTCATCTTCTGCTCCGCATACAGAGGCCAGCAGAGCATCGGCACGCCCGCAGTGATCCCCTCCAGCACCGAGTTCCACCCGCAGTGCGTCACGAACGCCCCCGTCGCCCGGTGGTGGAGCACCTCCACCTGCGGTGCCCATAGCTTGACTACGCGACCACGGCTATTGGTTCTCCCCAAGAAGCCCTCGGGCAGAAGGGCATCAAGGTCTGGGTCAGCGCAGGGGTCTGATGGTTTCTCTAGGTCATCGTGGGAAGGGGCTCTCACCACCCATAGGAACCGGTGGCCGGACCTCTCGAGGCCAGCGGCGATCTCCTTGAGCTGCGCCTCGGAGTGGTTGCCTGTCCCTACGCTCCCAAAGCAGAGGAACACAACACTGTGATCTGGTTGCTCGTCGAGCCATTTCAGGCACTCGTGCCTTTCTGTGGCCTCGCTGTACCCGGCGACCAATGGCCCGACGCAGTACAGCGGAGGCATCGTGGGGAACCACCGTGGATCCCCAAGACCTTTCACCGCACGAGCCTCGAGCGACACGAACGTGTTCGCTAGAATTCCTTTGGTTTCTTGGATTCTGCGCATCATGTTCAGTCCTACCTTTTTTGCCTCGCTCCCTGGATTCCCAAGCAACTTATCAGAGAGGTGAGAGGGCGGCAGGGGTGGGACGCCATAGAAAATTTGGGGCGTGTCTCCTTCCTCTTCGAAACCAGCTGGCTGGCCTTCAGCACGGGTCGATGAAACCAGCTGAACGGACACGGCGAGGACAGAGGCATTCATGGGGAAGAAGGCAAATACTGGGATCCCGAGCTTGTCGGTGACATCAAGTACCTCTATGGACATCATGTCCACGATCAAGCAGTGAATGCTGCCAGGAGCCATGGAGACGAGGAGGTCGTGCAGGTGACCGTGGTGGCGCGCCACGAGCTCCAAGTACCTGACGATGAAATTTTCGTCGTGGACAATGGTGGGAGGGTCCTGGATCCGTGGCAGCTTGTGGAAGACGACGGACGGCTTGGAGCAGGACACGCGGTCGATGACCGCGGCCAAGGCGATGTCTCCTTTCAGGCTGGGGTCGATGAGGGCCACGGTGACGGCATAGCCCGCCTCCAGGAGGGCGTCGGCGAGCTGCAGCATGGGGACGAAGTGGCTGACGGAGAGGCCCGGGTACAGCACGACGGTCTTCTTCATGGTTTTCGTGGCTCGCTCAGTCGTAGCAGTATGTATGCCCCTGCAGCTGCAGGCCCTGCTGCGCAGTTGCCCAAGACCCCAAGTTCTTGCGTTGCGGTGGGGGAGAATAATGTTATGGACGCGATGATCTGAAGAAATACAGGATGCCCCTAATGTAGTGGAGGCAAACACACAGTGGCAATGCCTAACAGATGCAGAAGTGTTCGCATTATTGCATCTCGAATTAGCTAGCACCACCGCTTGTGTATTAAGCTATTCGTATAGTAATAATGCTATCTAGACACCGTCTTCAAAATGAAGTAGCAAGTGGCGCGTAACTTGCCCGGCTAGATCGCCATAATATATTTTTGTTTTGAATTCTATTTCATTGCCCGGCTAGATCGCGTAACAAGCCTTTTATATTTTAATTTAAGAATTAGGTCTATTTATTAATGAATTTTTTTCATTTAGTCAGGTGCATGTATAGTTGGGAAATAGTTATAGCCAAAGTGCTCAAATTTGAACAAAAATGATAGCTTGATCTATAAAATTATTTAACTAATTTTTTTTGCTGTAAATAATTGAGCAATACTTCATAACCTTTATCTGTAATGTTTTGACTTATTAATTTTTTTTCTTTCATTTATATGTTTTAACAATTATTTTTCATGTTACATATATTTTCTTTCACGATATAAATACGGATATAGTTACAACAAGTTGGTAATTTACCCCGAAATGCTATTTTCACAAGGAAAGCTAAAATTAGAAATTTATATATGCTTTGTAGCTTGTATTACCATATTGTTTTTATAACTTATTGTTGTTCTTAAGGGGAAAAAAGAGGTCATTTTCATCTTAGATGGATGCAATTGGGGTTGCGGCCCGGTCATTAGTGCCGGTTTTCATTTATCCTCTCCACTTCATGCTCATATGTGATGAAAAGTATCATATGTTTCGTAGACGTGAATGCTGCAACTGTGGACCAGACCACTTGCCGGGCTGGCCCTGCTCTACCTGTCTCCTATTCTTCTTCCTGATTTTCATAAACCTCCATGTACTAGTACTATCCAAAGGCTGAGTCCAGATGCCGTGCATAACGTTGTTTGAACACTTTGGATACACCGTACGTAGGGTGGAATTTAAATATAAACGGTGAGATAGACGATCTGCTAAAGTCGGCAGAAATGGATACATTTTCTTAATAATCCCACAGTCTCCCAAATAAGCTTTTTTTTTTTGCCAAAAAATCCTCACTGTATCCCCCAAGTAAAAGGAGGGTCGGGCCTTTCTCAGCTACGTGTCTGTTTGGTTTGAGGTCAAACTTTAGCCGGTCATATTTAGACTAATTTTGACCATATTTAAATTTAAATTTAGCTAACTATTTTTTTTCTCATTCACACGACTTATTGGGGCCCTAAACAAACCATGTGATTGAGAAAAATATGTTGTTTGGCTGAAAAAACTTTTAGACTCAATTGTGGTTAAAATTAGTATAAATTTGGCATTTTAGATGACTGGCCTTAATAGAAACCATATAGATATTTGAATCGCATTTTAGATGAAGGATGTGTATGCATCATAGACCATACCAATGGCGTCTTCGCAAAATCTAACATTGCGCACATCTGACAAGAACTGGCCAAACGCGCCATTCTGGACGAACCACCATCCTTCCATTCCATGGCCGCGGCCTCTTTGTACGTTGTCACCCTCTCTTTAAGGCGCTCCCCTGCCTTGCACTGCATCACTAGTCTCACCTTGACCTCCACCTCTTCAGCCCTAACAAACCCATGTCGCCACCCATCCAGCTCCATGCCGAATTGCCGATATCGGCTTCCTCCACCATAAACGACTTATTCATCTTTGATCCGCATATAAAGGCCAACACAACATTGCAAAGTCCGTTAGTTTGTGATCTACTCCAGCACCGAGTTCCACCCGCAGCGTGTCAAGAACGCGCCTATCGTCTTGTGATGATAGAGCACGTCCACCTGCGGCACCAGCTTGACAATAATGCCACGGGCCACGGCCACTGGTCCTCTCCAAGAAGCCATCAGGCAGGAGATGAATTGAAGATTAAAGGTGAGGGGTAGCGTTTCTGTGACGATACACCAGTGTGCATGGATTGCATTACATGCTGCTACCACATCCAAGCCTTTGTCAATTACCGATCAACAAACGATGGGTGAGGCACCGATGCCATGCATTGCTGTTGTGGACCAGACCACTTGCCCTGCTGGCCCTGGGGTCGCTACTTTGTTGTGCTTGCTTGTCGAGCATCTGTAGCTTTCTCCTATTCTCCTTCCTAATTTTCGTAGACCTCTATGTATCTTATTATTAGGAGAGTACCTTTTCTTATTCCTGCGGTCTCCCGATAAGCTTTTTTTTTTGGCCAAAAAAACTCACCATATGCCCCAAATAAAAGGAAGGTTGGGCCTTTCCCACTTATGTGGCTGTTTGGTTTGAGGTCTAAATTTGGCCAATCAAATCTTACTATTACTAATTAGAGATTCCAACCAGACGCACTAGAAAAAAATATATTAAAAAATTCTCACAAAAATAGTAAGGTTCATAACATGCGTAGCTTTCTCGCCCTGTGATGTGTTTTGCGCTCCTGTACGTCCATCGCAGCATCACACTCCTCCGCTCCTCTGACCATAGCGTCGGTTCCACGCGAAACCGTGTTGCACTGTTCATCATGGGCTTTTACGTTTTATGACCCGCCGTCAGCTCGGTCGCGGGGCTCGCGGACTCCTCTCCTGCTGCGGGGGTCTGGACACCCATCGTCGCCGCCACCAGCCGCCGCCGACATCTGCCTCTCCGGCTCCATTCTAAAGCTCTACCGGCTCCTCCAAACTCATGCGGCCCTGTAAGCGTCTTCATCTTCCCTACCGAAAGGACGCTGTCCTGTTGCTTGGGAAGGCGCCGATGCCGCCCCCCGGCGTTGCTCTGGGCCGCTACCGTTTCCCCTGCTCTAGGGCCTTGCTGACAGGATATGCTGTCGCTCGCCTTCTTCTCTTGTTGTGCCCATAGCGGCACTGGCCTGGCTGCCCCCCTCCTCCATTCTTCCACTGGACACTATGTCTCTGCCAACTGCACTGCACCGCGTGCCGCTGCGTAGGCCTCACGCGGTCAACCAACTGAAGCGCATGTGGGGGGGACAAAATCGGTGCGCAATCCCCTTGCCGCCTCCGCTGTCTCTATCGCCACGTCTTCCCCCGTCTCCCAGATCTGACCATGGGCACAGCAGGTCGGCAACAACAACCACTGGAGCTTGGGAGGGCAAGGTTGATCGAGTCCCCATGAGTTGACCAGAGCACATAGCGCCCCTGCCTTCTCCCTCGTTAGCTCAAGCCCCTGCCTACATGCTCAGCCGGCGGCATAACGTCAGATTCTCTCATGACCCGTTCATCCGCTCCCTCTTTCTAGTCGGTCCTAACCCCATTCTATTCTGTGGTAGGAGATGCAGCACCGGCACCGTGCGAGGATGACTGCGAGATACGGCATACGCCAGTGGTATGCAGGTTGGGAAGTCCAAGGTAAGAAGGATCTCACGAACGATACCATCCTCACCGAGCACCAGAGCCACTGTAGCTGATGCTAATATGACACGGCATGTGTTCATCCTGGCAAGACCAATTCGTCTTCAATTTATACCATGACATCGTGTTGCAGATCATATCCCTGCTCCTTGATAAGCGAACAAGAACCTCTGTTTCTCTTGCCACACTAGCAAGATCCATCATGGTCGTCGTCCACCACATCTGACATGTTCAAGTGTTCAACCTTTTACTCGCCCCTTGGTTTGTCTTCAGCATTAGCTCCTGCTGTGAAACATGTGACGGCACACTAAAGAGCCACAAGCATATATGGCTTCAGAGATGTGGATGACGTGTTTGAGGTAATGCTCAACAGGTTGTAGTAAAGATAGGCATGATGTAGTAAAGCTGCTTCCCTGCTCTGACTTCATGCTCTTTTGCTCCAACCATTAATTTAAGACGTTAATTCAGCAGTGTCACATAACAAGTGGATGAATTCTCTTCATCGCGTTTACAGTAGTGGTGGGTGCCTGCCCCCACTGTCTTGGAGTAGACCAATCCTAGCACAGGCTGCACACAAGACAAGTCCACACCAATCACTTTGTGAGAGGTGGCCAAATCTAACTACCCCTGTTTCTCATGTAAGTCATATATCCATGGTTGTTGTCTTAAAACTCTCCTTCATTTCAGGCTGATTAGTTGCCTTAGGCCCTGAATACACGGATAAATTAAGCAGGTTCTTCAGGTGAGCTCAGAGTTCCATAGAGCAGAATACATTTTTTCCTAAACTATTTCACGACCAAAAATACAATTTATCTCTTTAGAGGATACTATTGTACTACATAAATTAAATGCATTTATGTCAAAGTATTCTTTTCTACTAATTTCAGTTTCATAGTATGATATGCTTTGAAACAATAACTGATTAGAAGGATGTACATTATAAGACATTATCTATCTTTGAGCCAAGGGATGAAACCTGTAACCCAGTATATTTGGTGTACCCAGAAGCTGATTTGAGAACATGTGTCACAATATAAAATGGTCAACAATAGATCTCACTGTTAAGAAAACTATAAAAGATCGGTGGTACAACATTCTGTATAGTGCATCATCCTAGAGATTATGCTCCCATAGATTTTGCAACTCTGTAGCTTCATATTTAAATTTGATTTTCCAAAGTATCTAGGATAGCAAAAAGACTGGCCTTTAATTTAGCTTCTATTAGGCAACATGCTGATTATATTCCATGCTATGAATGTTTTGCTCGCAAGTGTTAAAATGTGATATATATAGTTTGTAGTCGCAATTTAGAGGTCCTCTCTTAATTGACTAGGTTTCTGAGCACAAGACTTTTTTCTTCTTCTAAAGAAATAGGTACATCTCTGCTTTTCTTCTTCGTCTTCCTTTGTACTGTTTCCTTTTTTGTGCTATGCATCATAAATTCAAATTCTCTCATCAAGGTGGAATATGGTTCATGTACCATGCAGAAGGCTAATATGAGGAACCCGCACAAACAGTTGTCTTCACCTTATGAGGAGAGAATTTCTGCATTTCATTTTCTATTGCCTGTCGCAAAATGCCACTACACGGTCATCAAGATGCACCATCGGTATGTATACCTAATGGTCAATATCTCACACTAAAGTAAATTACTTTTGCATGGAGTCCATAAAACAAAAAACAAAGCAAGCCAGTCATGGTCTAAAATTTTTCCGATCTTTTGTTCTGCTAAAAATAAAAATTGCCTTCATAACGACATCGCTATGAACCAACTCATTTTTTCCTTCAAATAATTAAAGTCATCTATTAACCCCAAGATGCTTCACAGTGCCCATCTTTATATTACAAAGCAGGGCTTTGTTTAATTTTGGACTTAATTAGAATGTGTACTTCATGAAATAATTCTACTCCAAATTTAATTGTAACCATGATACAACTTCGAATAACTTCTTATCTGTTGTCATTTATTTTACCATGTGCTATTGTTACATATTTATATGATCTCTTTATTTTGGTGTCATCAGTAGACTAAATTCAACAGGTACTTATGATGCAGATTTTGGATGCATGTAACTTGCTCAAGATATACTGATCTTCAATAAAATATGTGCTTTGTGCTTTCCCTTTCCATGGCAACCATCTGACTTCTCGCTTCTGTATTTATTTTTGTGCCAATTTTAGTACCTAACGCAGAGCCCTCGGTTCAATATGAATTGTTTGATTAGGTGTGAAAATGTACTGCTACAGTTCCGCTACGGCCTACTGTATGGTCACATGAATAAAAACATCAAAGACATTGGTAAAGCTTCTATTGTTCCATATTAGTTTAATATATACAATGGTTTGTGATGTACTACATATTTCACGCAATGTTGTACCGCTTATATGAAATAAATGGCGCCACATTCATTTTGCTGGTTCAAGCATGTTAGGGCTCTTGGCAATTGGCATGTATACCTTATCATCGTCAGCATCAGTAGACATAGCAAAGGAGGGCGCAGCAAAGCGCGCCACCCCGTCCCAGTTAGAAACATCCACCATCCATCCGGTAGCCTAAACAAACAATAGACGTTAGATCTATTCTATTTTCTTAAAAATTACGCACCATGCCTTTACAAAAGAGGAGTTGAATTAACCCCCTAAGTTTATACATATAAATTACCCACCATGCCATCATGAAATATAATTTAAAGTAACCTCCTAAATTTACATATAAATTACACACCATGCTAATTATGAAATATAATTTAAAGTAATCCCCTGAATTTACATATAAATTACCAACATGCCATTATGAATATTTCTAGATAACCTCCTAAATTTACATGGTAACTACAAATATACGTAACTATGAAAGATTATCCTAAATTAATCCTCTAAATTACCCATTATGCTATTACGTAATATGACTTACAACGACTACATAAATCTACATTTAAACTACACACATATGCATTAAGAGAGATAGTATAATATAAGTTATAATTCAAACTAAATTGATATAATCAATTTAATATATAATGTGTTTAACCCTTAAGTTGTATGTAAATACCAGTTCTTAAAAAAGAAATCTAACGTTAAATCTGTATCTAAATTACCAAATTATACTATTTAAAATTAGATAAACAAAAGTGCATCTATATTTTTTGTAACAACTTATATCACTATCAATTTAGCTACCAACGTTAAGTTTAATACATGTAAAGACTCTAACCCGTGCGAGAGCACGAGTTGATGTATTAGTTTTAACTAATTTTGACCCCATTTAAATTTAAATTAAAATTTAGCCAAATGAAATTATTCTAATTTGTTCACATGGCTTATTACCCTAAATAAACCGTGTGGATAAGACAAAAATTATTTAACCAATTTTAATTTAGATTCAAATATTATCAAAATTAGTCTAGATTTCACCAGTCAAATTAGATCTCAAACAAAATAACCCCATAATATCTACACAACTGTGTATGACCCCTTTGTTGCTCCATTCTTCCCATCCTGCCTTTGATTTCCAGTCGTCCGCTCTCCGGACACAGCAAGCCATCTTGCCCGGCCTTTGCATGTCGCCACACCCTATCCATCCTCTATGCACCCCTTGGCAGCGGCATAGTGTGGCAGAGGGGCGTGCGACGATATTGCCGTACTATGTCACAGACTCACAGGGAGAGTTTGGAGGGGGAGGGGCATGTATATAGAGGTTAAAAAGAATAAGAATTAAGTGAGGCAAAGATGCGTGAAGCTTAAGCAGGAGTGTTCGATTGGTTCACTATTTCTAGACAACCATTTTAACCATAGGGTCCATATTCAACTCCCTCAGCCTAAGTAGTTGTGTATTGATGCTAGAATCTACTATATTCGAGAGATTTCAAAATATGGGACTAAGTTCGCATGCCTTTCAGAAATTGACACCCACATTACAACGACATGTGTGATCACTTTGCATCTCTTGACATGTGGGTCAGGGTGTCAAATTCTGAAAGGCATGCGAACTTATTCCCAAATTCTGAAATAACTCACTTTATCTGTCTCAAAATATAGGGCCTTTAGAGTTTGTCCTAAGTTAAACTATTATAAATGTCACCAAGTTTATTAAAAACGCATTCCAAGACGGTGGGAGTAGGTTACTAGTAAGTGAAAAATATTTGTTTTATTAGAAGCACATGAAAATTGATAAAAATATATTTTTTCTACTAGAAAAGAAGTTAGTTTTTATTTCCATATATAAGTTTCATCCTTCTTATTATTAAAAAGTTATAAATATTATTTATTATTTATGATTTTGTTTATAATCATAAGTATTTTAAATATACCTTATATTTTTAAGATTTGTATTATATACATAGAAATAAAAAAACTACTTTTTCCTATAATCAGGGAGTATTAAACGTGACACCCCTTCCTCGGACTCCATTACCAGCATTACCTTAGGTTCCTTCCACCTCATCGGCCATGACTAGCCCTCGCTGCCACCCGACCATCTCAACAGGGCCTGCTAATTAGCAGTCAGCCGCCAGGAACAACTTAGCGGTTGATCCGATAGGCCGTATGCCACTCCATTCAAGGTTAACAATCCCTTATAAAAAAAACAATCCCGGTCGAAATCCGGTGAAAATTTCCTGCCAAATTTAAAAATTCAAAAAAATTTATATTAATTTTGGGAAAAATTATGATAAAAAACTAGAGGTTCATCTGAGCTTATTGGTATCGTGTATGATCAAAAACATGGAGATTTGGTCAGTGAAATAATTTTTTTTTGCGCAGGGAGTAGAGCAGCTCGCCGCGGCGTCGTGACAACTCGAAAAACTTTGAACACGAAAGTTGTTCGTCATTTAAAACTCTACAATATTGGTTTTGGGCAAAAGTTCATTGAGCCACGGTTTGCAATTTATTTTTTTAAAGGCCCTGTGTATTAGAATAAATTAATATTTGAAACCAATAAATTAATATTTGAAATCGAAATTTGAATGACTCGTCATTTCATGTGCAAAAAATTGTTTTCTCCCCTCGACTTCAACTAGACTTTGGTTTATCATGATGTTAGTGAGGTACCTATTCAATTTTATATGCATACCTACATCGGTTTAAAGTTATTTAAAGTTTCTGATTTAGACATATATATATATATATATATATATATATTCATACACATGCATCTATTTAGATTATTAATCGTGCACGATGACAGGATTAAATCCTATAGCTTAGCATTTTCATTGCAAACCAACATCATTTTCCCATACCTATTGTTCGACATATGTAGATGTGGGACTCATGTGGTCATGTTGCTATGTAATATGGTGTGCTTGCCTAATTTGGACATGGATTGCTATTAGAACATGATGTATCCTATATTTGTGGACTATAGACTATGCACTTGTATTATTTGGACATTTGGAGTGTTGTGGATGCTATGTGTCATGCTTATATGGTTTTGTGTTGGATATATTGTGTGTGAAACATATAATATGCACTCTGAACTCTGATATGCGCAACATGTCAAAATTTTCAATTTTTTCTGTTATTCCCTCTCAAAACAAGATTTTTCGGTTCACAAACAGCGAATTTCGCCCTCTGGGCACCGAATTTCGGTCCGGCATTACCGGATTTCGGTCCGAGATTACCGGATTTCGTTTTTGAATTTGAAAAGGGATTCCGGTTGGATTTTGCAAATTCGGCGAAATTCGGTCCGAAATTTTGTTTCCGCTAATCACCGAAATTAATTCTAAAAACGGAATTGTTAATCTTGACTCCATACGGATGCATGTGCGTTCTCTTTCCACATGCAACTTTCTTGTCTTTTAGCACCCTACAACTTCGCACGTTTCTTTGTTTTTTTGCACGTTACAACTCCATCCCGTTGCATTCTCTTTTAGCGTGCTGCACGTTTTGCCACGCATTAATCATCATTCGAGACGTGATCATTGCATTCCAGCTACTGCTGCTTTCAGCATTCCAGCTACTGTACCAACGTCATCATTGCATGCGTTCATTCCCTGCTGGGATGGTTAGGCTTCCTCTTTAGTTTAATCATTGATACTTCTTTTCTCTTTGTATTTTATAAAAAATATTTTATTTTTATTTCATCTTATATAGATTAAACTTATCATATGATGTTACAAACATCATATGATAAGTTTAATCTATATAAGATGAAATAAAAATAAAATATTTTTTATAAAATACAAAGAGAAAAGAAGTATCAATGATTAAACTAAAGAGGAAGCCTAACCATCCCAGCAGGGAATGAACGCATGCAATGATGACGTTGGTACAGTAGCTGGAATGCTGAAAGCAGCAGTAGCTGGAATGCAATGATCACGTCTCGAATGATGATTAATGCGTGGCAAAACGTGCAGCACGCTAAAAGAGAATGCAACGGGATGGAGTTGTAACGTGCAAAAAAACAAAGAAACGTGCGAAGTTGTAGGGTGCTAAAAGACAAGAAAGTTGCATGTGGAAAGAGAACGCACATGCATCCGTATGGAGTCAAGATTAACAATTCCGTTTTTAGAATTAATTTCGGTGATTAGCGGAAACAAAATTTCGGACCGAATTTCGCCGAATTTTGCAAAATCCAACCGGAATCCCTTTTCAAATTCAAAAACGAAATCCGGTAATCTCGGACCGAAAATCCGGTAATGCCGGACCGAAATTCGGTGCCCAGAGGGCGAAATTCGCTGTTTGTGAACCGAAAAATCTTGTTTTGAGAGGGAATAACAGAAAAAATTGAAAATTTTGACATGTTGCGCATATCAGAGTTCAGGAGTGCATATTATATGTTTCACACACAATATATCCAACACAAAACCATATAAGCATGACCACATAGCATCCACAACACTCCAAATGTCCAAATAATACAAGTGCATAGTCTATAGTCCACAAATATAGGATACATCATGTTCTAATAGCAATCCATGTCCAAATTAGGCAAGCACACACATATTACATAGCAAACATGACCACATGAGTCCCACATCTACATATGTCGAAACAATAGGTATGGGAAAATGATGTTGGTTTGCAATGAAAATGCTAAGCTATAGGATTTAATCCTGTCATCGTGCACGATTAATAATCTAAATAGATGCATGTGTATGAATATATATATATATATATATATATATATATGTCTAAATCAGAAACTTTAAATAACTTTTAAACCGATGTAGGTATGCATATAAAATTGAATAGGTACCTCACTAACATCATGATAAACCAAAGTCTAGTTGAAGTCGAGGGGAGAAAACAATTTTTTGCACATGAAATGACGAGTCATTCAAATTTCGATTTCAAATATTAATTTATTGGTTCAAATATTAATTTATTCTAATACACAGGGCTTTAAAAAAATAAATTGCAAACCGTGGCTCAAATGAACTTTGCCCAAAACCAATATTGTAGAGTTTTAAATGACGAACAACTTTCGTGTTCAAAGTTTTTCGAGTTGTCACGACGCCGCGGCGAGCTGCTCTACTCCCTGCGCAAAAAAAAAATTATTTCACTGACCAAATCTCCATGTTTTGATCATACACGATACCAATAAGCTCAGATGAACCTCTAGTTTTTTATCATAATTTTTCCCAAAATTAATATAAATTTTTTTGAATTTTTTAAATTTGGCAGGAAATTTTTCACCGGATTTCGACCGGGATTGTTTTTTTTTATAAGGGATTGTTAACCTTGAATGGAGTGGCATACGGCCTATCGGATCAACCGCTAAGTTTGTTCCTGGCGGCTGACTGCTAATTAGCAGGCCCTGTGAGATGGTCGGGTGGCAGCGAGGGCTAGTCATGGCCGATGAGGTGGAAGGAACCTAAGGTAATGCTGGTAATGGAGTCCGAGGAAGGGGTGTCACGTTTTAATACTCCCTGATTATAGGAAAAAGTAGTTTTTTATTTCTATGTATATAATACAAATCTTAAAAATATAAGGTATATTTAAAATACTTATGATTATAAACAAAATCATAAATAATAAATAATATTTATAACTTTTTAATAATAAGAAGGATGAAACTTATATATGGAAATAAAAACAACTTCTTTTCTAGTAGAAAAATATATTTTTATCAATTTTCATGTGCTTCTAATAAAACAAATATTTTTCACTTACTAGTAACCTACTCCCACCGTCTTGGAATGCGTTTTTAATAAACTTGGTGACATTTATAATAGTTTAACTTAGGACAAACTCTAAAGGCCCTATATTTTGAGACAGATAAAGTGAGTTATTTCAGAATTTGGGAATAAGTTCGCATGCCTTTCAGAATTTGACACCCTGACCCACATGTCAGAGACGCAAGTGATCACACATGTCGTTGTAATGTGGGTGTCAATTTCTGAAAGGCATGCGAACTTAGTCCCATATTTTGAAATCTCTCGAATATAGTAGATTCTAGCATCAATACATAACTACTTAGGCTGAGGGAGTGAATATGGACCCTATGGTTAAAATGGTTGTCTAGAAATAGTGAACCAATCGAACACTCCTGCTTAAGCTTCACGCATTTTGCCTCACTTAATTCTTATTCTTTTTAACCTCTATATACATGCCCCTCCCCCTCCAACTCTCCCTGTGAGTCTGAGACATAGTACGGCAATATCGTCGCACGCCCCTCTGCCACACTATGCCGCTGCCAAGGGGTGCATAGAGGATGGATAGGGTGTGGCGACATGCAAGGCCGGGCAGATGGCTTGCTGTGTCCGGAGAGCGACGACTGGAAATCAAAGGCAGGATGGGAAGAATGGAGCAAAACAA
>NC_053143.1:46311885-46386820 GCF_016808335.1 Panicum virgatum
AGAAAATTGCTACGCACACACAAGCTTGCACACATGCTGAAAATAAATGAAAAGAAATAGAAAAATTCAAACCACACGTGCAAGCATTTTATTCATGGTCTTGTCATCGATCACTCTCCATGATTGCCTCTTGCGTTGTATCCTTGGTCATAATACTGCTGAAATGCTCCTCCATTAAATTGTTCCGGTGGCGCCAGGCCTAGAAGTCCCATTGATATGCAATTCCTGCGGTTCCATCTTCTAGTTGGGTTGTGTGCCTCCGGATGGCGTCTATATCTTCCATGTTTCTTCTTGCATAGGCACCCATGATTCTCATTCCTTGTTCCGGTTGAGGGAGGTCAAAATATTGTGCTCCAAATGACGGGTCGGGCATCTCTCCTTGGTATGACGAGGGTGGGTAGCCGTAGTTGCTAAATGGTGGGGGTGCCGCCGCATCATGCCCCCATGCTTGATCTTGGACTCTTGGTTTCCTTCCCATTGACTCGTCCATCCTTGCGGGTATCCTTGTCCACTTGATGCACCTTGAAATTCATTCCTCCAATAAGCGGAACTTGGAGGTGGAAGGTGTAGCGCATCTAGGCCGATAGATGCTAATGGTAAGTTTCGGTGATTAATGACAACCGTATGCAACTAACGTGTGTTTTAAAGGAAAACTCAATGACTGGATTAGTCTCATATGAAATATGAAAGGAGACCCCTCAATTCGAAACAATCATGCGTACCAAGGACTCAATTTCAAAGATTAAGGACCTTTCTAGTCTCAAGTGTCACAAGGAGATGAAGGACACTTGATTTAGCTAGGTTTTATAGTTTCTAGTTCTTGATCGTACTATTAAGAGGGGTTCATGAGTTAGTAGCTTGACCAAAATTGAGTTGGCCTTAGAAATCTTGAACACTCACTCAAAAACAGCAAAAGATGGTCAATAGAAGTTAACACAACTCTTGGAAGAAGAAACAATCAAAGTCACATTCGAATCCAAGTCAATTCAGTTGAAAACAAAGAAAAACAGCAGCACCGGTTGAACCGGTGCCCTAGCGTCGGAGCATCCGATGCATGGCGGAAGGACCGATGCCCTGTCGGTCTATCTTCTTTGGAAGCAGGCAGGAATCAAGTCAAAAAACTCTATAGCACCGGTTGAACCGATGGTCCCAAGAAAAGCACCGGTGCATTAGATGTACTTTGTTCCAGAGAGCATGTTTTGGTGGACTTCAACTTCTCTTCAGCACCGGTTGAACCGACGCTTCAGAATCAAAGCACCGGTGCATTGGATGTACTTTGTTCCAGAGCGTGTTTGAGTTGATCAGTGAACCTCTTCAGCACCGGTTGAACCGATGCCCCTATGGAGCATGCACCGGTGCAATGACGAAAGCGTGGATACTGTGTCAGAACTCCAACGGCTACTAATTGGACACAGAGAGACCAGTTGAACCGATGCCTATACTTTCTATCCCGTCGGTTCTTCCGGTGGTCACAGTTTTTCTGCAGAAAACTTCCAACAGCTATGTGACCTCCTCCACTCTATATAAGGGTACCCCCTGGCTCATTTCAGTTGCCTTTGACACCTTGAAAACCTGAGGCCACCCTTGAGAAGAAGAGAAAGTGTTTTGAGCAAAGAGAGAAGATCTAGTGCTTGTTTGTGCTTCAACCTTGAAGAATTCATCCTTTGCAAGTGTAGCAAGTGTGCTTGAGCTAGGGCCAACTGAGTGTAGGTCAAGTGAAGGCTTAGGAGCTTGTTACTCTTGGCGATTGGCAGCACCTAGACGATCTTGGTGTTTGAAGGTGTTTCTTTCGGAGCTTGCCAAGGATTGTGGGAGCCCGAAGAAGTTTGTACGTGGCTTGAGCTCCACCACGTCGGGATGGTGAACAGAGACTCTTAGTGAGCGCCTAAGTCTCGGTGACATGGGAGGTGACAAGACTCTTAGTGAGTGTCACAACGTGGATTAGGGGTGTGCCAACACATCGACACCACGGGAAAAAAATCCGGTTGTCTCTTGCCCACTCTTTCATTTCAAGCATTTACTTTCATGCATCTTTTCATGTGCTTGACCTTAGAGATCATAACTTAGCTCTACCTTGCTTAGTTTCTTTTCTTTAGTAGCTTGTGTAGCTTGCTTAGTTAGCCGGTTGGTGAATTGAGCCTTACTAGCATTGCATAGGTTAAGGTTGTTTTAATTGCTTTAGAATTTTGAAAAAGGCCCAATTCCCCCCCCTCTTGGTCCATCGATCCTTACAGAAGGTTTACTTCCAAGTCTTCTTGTTGTGCCGATGCCGATATTCCTTCAATTAACCTTCCTCTTTTTGATTTCTTCACCTTTTTCCCAATATTTTCAACTCGCCAATCAGTCCTCCCTCTTGCAAATAATTTCAGCCTTTGATCGGGGAGGGAAATATCCATCTCAGAAATAGTGAATCCCTTCTTTTCATCCCCTCCGATATAATGGCCTTGCCTCAAATGTTCAATCCCAATATCTCTTCCCGGGACATAAAATTTTTGGATCACTCGTAACCTCGGATTCATGGCTCGGGCTATCATTGTGAGATAACACCCCGAACCAACTTCCCATGCCGGATGATGCTTCACAAATCCACCTTTCAACCATGATGTAGGTGGGATTAATCACTTGCTTCTTCACCAATGCAGCATACACCCAATTTAATTATTGGTCGGTGACCTTCGATTCTCTCATCCTCCCGAGAATTCTTTCGCTCAACCAAGAGTGGAATATTTGGAGGGTCACATTACTTATATTCTTCCTTTGGCGGTTGACATCTTTTGCTATCTTTGTCCAAAATTCATCAAGCTCTCCATCTTCAACTTGCACCATTTCATATGCATTACTTTTGAATCCGAGCAAACTCCCTATTTCTCCATAGGTGATGACTTTCTCTTCATTCTTGAGCCGAAATTTTAGACATGACACTTCTTCATCATCCACCACTTCCGTTGTTTTTTTCTAGTGTCATGAACATCTCCAGAGCCACTTCTTCTTGCATGTTTACCGTGACGCCATCGGAAAATAATTTCCAACTGATGTTCTCCAAGAGCTCATAGATGTCATGATGGAGTCCCAACTTCTCCATTGCTTCATCATCAAAATCATAATTTTCTCGCAGTCTTCCCTTCATGAACTTGAGCCATTCTTCTTCTTCCTTCAACAAGATAATAAACCCATATTCTGAATTCTTGGGCTTGTATGGCGGTGGTGCGGATGACCTTGTCGAACGCCGTGGAGGAGGTGGCATCCCTTCGGTGAATCTCATGGAGGAGCTTCTTGGGTCTCTCATCCCACCAAGGAGCAGCATGTCACTCCTCAGTGCGGGGTTGTCTTCCTCCATGCTCCGCGGAGACTCGGAGACCGAGTGCCTCCGCGAAGAACTTGCCGATGCGTCGGATGTTGATGAACGCGTCCTTCTCCTCCCGGCGATGAACTTCATGAGGCCACTCATGGTGACTCCTTGCTGCACACACTCAAAAACAAACACACCAGGGGTTTCTTGCCACGCGGGAGAACAATATATCGAAGAGTGGAACAAACTAGGAATTGTGGTGAATTTTCTGAGATTTTTGGAGTAGGTTTTGGGGGACGAATTTTACAGGGCTCTAACTGATGTTTCTGGGCGAAGAACTTGAAGAACATAAGCAAGGAATTGAATGAGAAGTGCACCTGTCAAAGGGGAGCACCAGAGCTCTTAAAAAGGGGCCAGGCCGGCGGGCCTAGGGCCTTGGGGCCGGCCGGCCTATGGTGTTTTTGGCTCTCCTCCACTTCAATTTTCTCTGGTG
This sequence comes from Panicum virgatum, assembly GCF_016808335.1. Lineage (NCBI taxonomy): Eukaryota > Viridiplantae > Streptophyta > Magnoliopsida > Poales > Poaceae > Panicum > Panicum virgatum. The sequence goes on from NC_053143.1 coordinate 46,315,668, forward strand.
GCTTCCTGGTGCAATTATTTGCTTCTGTCCAGTATATCTTGCATGCTTTGCACCGTCCAAATCTCGTGAACCACTCCTTCTTTGCCTTTGATGTACACTTGCAATTATTTCTTCACTTTGTGTCATTCACCTTGTCCCATGCTTCATCATTCATCACATGGTGCCATCTTTGTGAAAATCACATGTCCTTCCCATGCATGGCTGCTCCCTCCTTTGAATTATTTGCATGTGGTGGTAGGTAGAGAGCAAACTCTTTCCCGTGAACTCACTTTGATCAATGGATGTTAATCAAGCACATAAACCCTTTCCAAATCATGCTTAGATGTTTAATCCTCCTCTAACTTTGAAATTTCAGAATTGACTCAAAGCATGCAATGAGTTTAAATGAATAAACAGAGGGGAATTGAAACATCTTTACATTTGTAAGTCGAAAAATATTTCTCGACTACATTAATTTTGATTGCACCGGAACCGTTCACTTTCATGAATTGATAGCGAACAATCTCGAATTCAACCGTGGGTCTTGGGTTTAGGTTCTAATTTTTTCCAAAATGAGAGAGAGAATTTTGAAAAAGTGAATAATTAAGGTTAGGAAAATTCTAGTCCTATGGTAATGAAACTGAAAATTCTCTCTATATTTGTGCGAACCTACTCATCAAGAATTTAAGTAATATAAACATAGCGCGGCTCTACTCGTGTGTTTTTATCTCAACTTGGTCCAGCCGTCATGGACAGGACGGTTGCCAAAAAATGGGTATGGAATTTTGGATGTGGCTTTCTCAAGAAGATGCAAATAAATCATAGGATGGCTCATGTCATTGGTTTAAAATAAGAAACAACATCAAAATGACCGAGTGAATAAAATCCAAATCGAATTGTTCGACCGAACCACCAATTGTTCAATAGTATATCATGCTCTTGCGTAGCAAAATTCTTGACTCACTTACCTAAACCTTTCGCGGGTTGTCCTCCCGGCAGCTTATTCTTGACTCGGCGAACGGGTTGCCTCCCACGAAGCGCTTCGTTTATAGTCTATAGCTAGACTTTCTTCTTCTTCACTTGGGACCAACGCTCGGTGATGGCGCTGCAGTCTTGGGTACCCACTTCCGCACAATCCGTGGTGCGGGTTTGTCTTCTAGGTTAGTCGTCTTTTTGGTCTTCATAGGCGGGCTTTTAGCTTTCTTCTTGACGGGTGCAGCGATCTTCTTTGTCGCGATGGACGCGACGACTTCTATCTCCTTCTTCGCTTCCTTCTTGTTCGGCTCCTCTTCTTCTTTGGCTTCTCCTCTGTGACACGGCAGTGAGGCGGAACATATTTGACATTGATCATATTGCATACCTCGAGGCGTGGACGAAACTTGAATTCGCTTGTGGTGCCATTGATGTCGAACTTTATCTCCCCCTTGCCAACGTCGATGTTTGCCCTTGCGGTCTTGAAGAAAGGCCTCCCAAGTATGAGAGGCACCTTGCTCCCTTCTCCCATATCGAGAATCAAAGTCAACGGGGACTAAGTGTTCTCCAATCTTCACGGGCACGTCTTCGGCGATTTCCAAAGGATAGCGAACGGAATTGTCCGCTAACTCTAGGCACATGGCGGTGGGCTCCGGCTCCGGTAAGCGTAGCTTCTCGAACACATTCTTTGGCATGACGCTCACACTTGCACCGAGATCACAAAGTGCTCTTTCGAACATAAGAGACCTAATGGAACACAGGATGGTAGGACATCCGGAGTCCCTCTTCTTTTCAGGAGCTTCATTAGCGATTGCCGCGCCACATTTCTCGGTTAGCTTGACAGTGCTTGGCGGTATCTCGCACTTGTTTCCCATGATGTATTTGAAGTAGCGAGAATACGTCAGAACTTGTAGAGCATCCAAGAGCGGCATATTGATGCTCAACCTGCGTACCATGTCAACAAATTTGTTGAATTGCTCATCTTCATGTTTACCTTTGCGGTTTCATGGCCTTGGTGGTAGAATCTTGGTGTCTATATCATCTAGCTCAAACTCCGACTCTTCGGTGACTATCTCTGGCATAGGAGTAGGTGCCTTCTCCTTGATGATGGTCTCCACTTCAACTCTTGGCTTAGGCTTCCTTGCTCCCGCTGCATGTTCGGGTTCTTCGGTCTCCTTTCCCGAGCGAGTTTGAATTGCCTTAGCCGTCTCCGGACTTTGAGGTTGCCCGTGCAATTTTCCTTCGTTGCTAGATAGGCATCCGGCGAGCTGGGCTACTTGCGTTTCTAGCATCTTCATCATGTTGAGTACTTGAAGGTTAGAGCTCCCGACCTCCGTCACCTTGCCATCAATGTTCTCCAAGATCTTGTCCATAGCCTTGAACTTGGTGACGGTGTCCTTGTTGATCTTGCCTTGCTCCTCCATGAACTCCTTCAATTGTATACGAAGAGGCACTGAGTTTTGAATGGAAGAGCTTGCATTAAATTGGGGTCTACCTTGCCCGTAGCGGAAGTTGGTTGGCGGAATCCATTCTCCCTTCTTCATGTAGTCGAGCATCTTGGCTTCCTCCGGGCAATTCTTTTGGACATGGCCGTACTTTCCACATTCTTCACATGTAGACCTTGCTTCGGCCGCCTTCAAATCGATAGCTTGGGTTTCTCTCTTTTCCACTTCCATCTTCTCCAACCTTCTCATGAGCGAGTCGATCTTCCCTTCTAGCACTTCTTCGCGTTCCACTTGTAATACACTCTTTGCGGCGCCCACGACTTGGAGTGGTTGTAGGCGCCCCGATGATACCCATGCGTCATTGTCCGCCACCTTCTTGAATAGCTTGAAAACTTGAGTAGGCGTGAGCTCAATGATAGAACCTCCGGCCGATGCGTCAATGAGCCCCCTTGATGCAGTGGTGAGGCCTTGATAGAACTTCTGGACTACATCCTCCCTTGAGAATTTGTGATGAGGTACGGCGCGGATGTAGTCGTTGAAGCGCTCATAGGCTTCCGCAATAGTCTACGTCGGGGCTTGCTCGAATGTTGCAATCTTGTTGCGCAGAATCTGGGTTGATAGACTAGTTGTGAAGAACCAGAGCACACAGGGCACCCTTACAACGAGATAGCTATGGGTACACAGGTCGAATATATTTGATTTGATGAAATTTATAGGAAAATATACAAATATATATCCACAATTTGGAATATTCTATTCTATAAGTCTTATCAAAACTAAACATGGTTCATTTAAGATAAAAGCTAAAATGATGTAGAATTTAGAAAGGAAGGAGCAGTTAATAATTTGGAACGGAATGATAAGACTCTAAATAAAGTCTAATGATTCGTTACAGGTGAGGTCGGAGAGGTACCTTAATTTGCTCCATTGGCCCTTTTGCAGCTCTAGATTTGTTCTTGGCGTGGTTTACGAAAACGTTTTGGTTGCACGCTATCCCTTACCGCACGTCGTGCCTTGCTTGATTAACAAATCCAATGTTAGCCCTGTTTGGAATGGAGGCTTAATTTTCAAAGGAATGCAACCTCCCGTTTCTATGGAAAGTTTTGCTCTCCTGCACAAAACGTTTGGAATAGCATTAATGTGCACCAATGTAAAATTCAAAATTACTATTTTTATCATTATTAATATATTATTTATATTGTTGTTTCTATAAAAATACTACCCACGATATGTGTCACCATGTATTCCTATACAATGAAAAAGATAAGAATACCAATTAACAAACAAATGGTTCAATTAAATATATATCAAATATACATGGAAAGTGGTGATGCAAAATGAAAACTATTGCGACTAAACAATGATAAATATATATTTTAGAGTATATGTTAGAATATTTAATAGATAAAAGATGGGGTGAGATATATTAATTTTAATTAGCCTGTACGCGAGGTAGGGTTGATAGTAGGCTAGTTATATTAATAAGGGAGTATTTGAAGAAACCACCATATTCATCGACAGGGTCTATGAATTCCTACATTAATCTAAAAAATTTAAGGATATGTTTCATGCACAATGATTGAAACTATCATCGTGTCACGCCCTGGTTTTGTAAAGGAACCACATGTTCCTCATATGTGCATCATGATCAAGTTACACACATGAAAGATGTCATGAGTGAATATATCAAAGACAATGTTCAAAACGTAAACAAAAGAGAGTACATAACGTTATTACACACCAAATAAAATAGACTCCAGAGGTCTTAAACGTTCCACTAATAACCTAAACGAAGTCTTCGGTAACATCTTCTTTCACTGGCAGATGACCGGTGAACACACGCCTAGAACTCTTCAAAGTCGCTGAAGTACTCAACATCAGCAATTAGTCAAGTGTGAGTACTCTTATGGTTGGTAATTAACAAGTGGGAGAAAATGCAAGGTTATCAAGGAAAGGCTGAGGTTTACAGCCGTTAGCGTTTTTAGTTGGTCAAATTTTATTAGCAAGTACCTATTATCTTGGTAATAGTTTATATAATCCCACTTAAATATAAAGGATACACCATCATAACAAAACCAAAGAAACCATAAATTAATTATTCTTAAAGTTCAATTATCATTTAAGGGTCCAATCCGCTCGTGACCGTTAGCACGGCTTATATATCAGTTTTATACTCTGTATAGGTTTTACACTTTCACCACAAATCGTGTTCCCCTATGTCGTCTGGGTTTGTAAGGCCCTTAAACACTTCCTTTGGTGAGTGGCGAGGGGTTCACTACTAAGCATTTACAAAGATATACAGAAAACTAGATAGCCCACTAGAGTTTCAGTAGTGGTGACGACCATAACCCTCCCTAATTGTAAATACCTTAGAAAAGTCTACTACCCTAAAAGGATTGGGCTATACCCCAACACCGACCCCCTCCTTACCCTTTTGGTAAGGCTATCAGTAAACTACACGCCTAATTAGTCAGCTAAGGTCAGAGCCATATGATAATTGCAATTGTACGGTTTCCTTGGGTGGTTCCCCATGTTCCATTTAAACAAAGTGATATTATACTTTAAACAAGTACAACAATATAAAGTCATGATTAATATTTCTCAAAGGATTATGATATCACCATTTCTGGAGTTAAGCGACTAAGCATTTCTATCCAACAAGATATTAAACCTGGTGTTCCAAGTCTTGGGTAAAAGGACTAAGTACATCCTTAATAGGTATCCCATAAAGTTTAAGCAATACGATAATAGAGTAAAGTATTTCATCATGCTATTATTGGGACAAAAGTAGAACACGTAGGGGGAGAAGTCCACTTGCCTTCCTCGTCAAATTGCTGTCGTTCTTCCTTGAACTATTGCCCTTGGTTTCCCTCAAACATACATCATCTATACGATCACACAAGCAAAACATACAACAAATAAGAAACAATACAATAAATAGTACAAATAGAACAGAATAAGCTGAAAAAGATGTTGAGCATGATCCAAGGATCACGTGAGCATGAGAACCATGAAATTGGAGTTAAAACGAAGAAGGTACGGCTAAAACAAGGTTCCAGGGCTTATTTGAGAGAGATTTGAATTTCCAAGGGCTAGTTCTGAAGAAACCAGGGGCTAAAACCTAATTAAACATAAAAATAGAAGGTCCAGAGTGTAAAACAAGGGTCTAAGGATGGCTGGCACAAAAACTAGAATTGACAGGAGCCAAGATATAAGAAAAAGGATATTTTTGCAAATACTTTTGAGCTGGACAGGATGGTGGATTGATTCTAAAGAAACCTAGGGGCTTCAGTGCAAAAGAGCCTAGGGTTGACCGGTATGGATATGTTTGACTCCAGTCTAGATTGAATCTAGACCGTCAGATCAAGATCTGAGGGCTAGGAGTGGCTCGGCTCGGCTCGGCGATGGTGCGGCTCGGGGCTGCTAGGCTCGGTGGGCGGCGCAGAGCGCCGACGGCGAGTAGATTTGGCGGCGGGGTCGCCGGAGAAAGCTGAAATAGGCCCTCCGGGGCTTGGTTCAAGTCGGGGATTGCCCACAGGGCTTGCATGCGCGATAGAGAAGACGACGGCGATGTCGGTGATGGCGCACGGGGCCGAAAAGGTGGTGCACGGCGGCGGCAGGCTCGCCGGGGATGGCGATGTTGGTCGTCCGGTGCTCGGGTTCGTGTGTGTAGAAGCCGAGGATGGAGAGGAGACGATGACGAAGATGAAGGCGAGGTCGATGGGGTGGTGCGGTGACTGAAGGGAGCTCCATGGTGGCAAGGCACGGCTCCCGAGCTTTGATGAGAAATTGCTGGCATGGGGAGGTGCAGATCCGAGGGGAAACGGGCAAGCGGCGGTCCCTACCCCTACGCGAAGCTTCGGTGGTGGTCGGAGCCATTCGGGAGGTGGCGAGTCGGCGGCGGACTGAGCGTGGTGGCATTGTTCAGTGGTGCCGGGCGGAGCAAGAGAGCGACTGGAGGAGGGGGATTGAAAGAGGGGAGCAGCAGGCTTGGGTGTGCGCTATATAGGTGAAAAAATGGAGAGGAAAGGCCGGTTGGAGAGGAGGTGGCGCATGGTGGCCGGCCATGAAGGCCGAGGTGATTGCGGCCATTAGCAAAGAGAGGTGAGGTGAAATGGAAGGGAGCGTGGAGGTGGCAGCGGCAGTGATGGTGAGTATTCAAGGCAGGTCGTGGCGGAGAGGAAGACTTGCGGGCGTGGGGTGGAAAGGGGCCACAACAGGTGGAGCGCACTGCGGCGTGGGGTGCTGGGGGCCGGAGGGAGGGTGTAAGGAAAATAGCCCCCATTAGGCCATTGTTTGTGATTTTGGTGATTGTTTAATAACATAGTCAATGGGACTAACAAATTTATGAGATCATATTTGTAGAATTTCTAGATCCCATGGATGTAGTCCAAACCATATCCAAGGTATCCATTTCACTACCAAGATGCCCAAAATATAGTGAAAAAGCAGGCTTGGGTGTGTGCTATATAGGTGAAAAAAGGGGGAGGAAAGGCCGGTTGGAGAGGAGGCGGCGCATGGTGGCCGGCCATGAAGGCCGAGGTGATTGCGGCCGTTAGCAAAGAGAGGTTAGGTGAAACGGAAGGGAGCGAGGAGGTGGCAGCGGCAGTGATGGTGAGTATTCAAGGAGGGTCGAGGCGGAGAGGAAGACATGCGGGCATGGGGAGGAAAGGGGCCGCAACAGGTAGAGCGCACTGCGATGTGGGGTGCTGGGGGGGCGGAGGGAGGGTGTAAGGAAAATGGCCCCCATTAGGCCATTGTTTGTGATTTTGGCAATTATGTAACAACATAGTCAATGTGGCTAACAAATTTGTGAGATCATATTTGTAGAATTTCTAGGTCCCATGGATGTAGTCCAAACCATATCAAAGGTATCCAATTCACTATCAAGATGCCCAAAATATTGTGAAAAAGCAGAGATTTTAAGGTGTCCAAATGACTGCCGCAACGAATTGGACAAGGGTCAGCAGGAATGGTTTCACTGGTTAAACCGAGGGCCTTAGATTTGAGAGCGTCAGTGCAAAGGATACAGCATATGAAGACCAAGTAAATAAACTCCTTTAAGCGCCAGTTAAACCGACCGTGCATTAAAAGACATCGGTGCATTGACCTTTGTATTGTCTAGAGAGCATATCAAGCGACCAGGAGCAAAGTCTTCCGCACCGGTTAAACCGACGGTGCATTGGTACAGGGCGTTGGTGTTATCACCATAAATTAATAGGGTTAACTAATGGGCCGCGAGTGAGTTGGGCTTAATGCATAAATTAAAAGAGGCTTATGATTCGGCTCCTGCGTGGGCGTTTGGGCGATCTGGGCCATGTACCATTAGGTTCAGTTCAGTTTGGGTTAGAGATAGAGTCCAATATGGACACGCTAGTTTAGATTGTTTTCCAAGTCTCCGGACTATAAATATGTACCCTATGACATTTGTAAAGAAGAGAACGTCATCACATTTTGCAACAACACCTCGGTGCACCGCCGCCCCTAATTCTAGGGTTTCATCCAAGTAAGCGCCATTCTGCCCTGATTGCCCCGCGCGATCAGGGCGCCATTGTTCTTGCTTCTACCTTGGTATTACTCGTGCTGAAGCATTTTTTATGACGAGTAATGCTAGTTATCCTGATATTTCGCAGCATGTTTTAGTAGATTCATTATGCGCTTACTTGTTTATCATCTATGAACATCATGTTATCTCTGTACGATCATGTTCCAATCTTATGCTAATTCTCGTTACGTAGAGTTAGTCATGCGGAGATAATACCTTGCTTTGTTTCATTTAGTAGATCCGATCTGTTATGGTTTGTTCTTGTTCCATGAGAATTGGCTCAATATCTACTAGATTAGGCCTTGCAAACGGATTGGATGTTCCGGCGGTATGTCAGATGCTTTGTTTTGGCCTTAATGGGGATTGTTCCGTGAAAGGATCGGGTGCTCTAACCTAAGAGGGGGAGGGGGTGAATTAGGTGCTAATAAAAAACTTGACCTATGGCTCCAACTAGTTTGCACAAAACTTAAACTAATTCAAGCTATCTAGACGTGCAACTAGGTTGTTCTAATGTGAAACCCCTATCCCAAAAGAGTTATGCACCCTATAGCCTTTCCTAACAAGAAACTATTCTATGAAAGTAAAGGCACAAAGGTGCAAGTATTAAATGCGGAAGCTTAAAGAGCGGGATAGGAGATAGCAAACTCTTGATGCGGGTGTTTATCCCGTGGTTCGGTTAGCCACAAAGGCACACCTACATCCACGTTGTTGTAGTACTCACTAAGAGTATTGCTACTCGGCCACCAAGTCTTTTCTGTGAACACAATCACGGTCACCTTGGCCCCGGGTTCCACTAAGAAGCTTCTCCACAAAGGATAGGGGTCTCCACGTCCCCCGCACAAAGTGTCGTCGCCGCTCCACACCAAGTCGGAGGGTCGATGACGTTGCCGGCGAGCTTCACGCTCCAAGGTGCTGGTGCACCAAGCTCTTGTTTTGGTTCGCTAATGAACCACAGCACAAAGGCTCGAAGCCTTGCAATCTCACTCACTAAGAGCTAATCCTTTACACAACACTCTCAAAGTGTGCTAAGGGCTAAGGATATAATCTTGATGCTCTTGTATGGCTTGGAGATGTTCTTGGGTGTGTGTGGGATGTCCAGCAACTCCAGCAAGCTTCAAATGGCTGGGGTGAGGCGTATATATAGGCCACCAAGTCTTGTAGCCGTTGCTCCAACGGTTAGCAGAAAACTGCGTACCATCGGATGAACCGATGCCTCTGGCAGGGGTAGCGTCGGTTCATCCGGTCACTCTAAGACCCGAAGTAGCCGTTGAACTCCTGACAGCTGACACAGTGATCATCGGTTGAACCGATGCTTGACCGTCAGTGAAACTGGTCACTCACAGCAATCCGTTGGCCTTCTTCTCTTCTGCTGACGTCAATGCACCGATGCTAGGCTCCGACGCCTCGCCGGTTCAACCGGTGCTGAAGATTTGGCTCCTGCGCGCTTGACATCGTCTCTGGAACATGGTACGTTGAATGCACCGATGCCTATCTTCAAGTCGTCGGTTCAACCGGTGCTTCACTTGATCTTCACATGATCTCCAGAGGTGCACAGACTTGTGCCCATGGCCAGGCCGTCGGATCATCCGACAACCATCGGATGCACCGATGCCTATAGCATCGGTTCTTCCGGTGCTACTGATTTCAGTAGAACTCGTCCAATTCAGCATTTCTTTGAGTTCTTTCTTCGTGTTTTGCTTTGCATGGCCTTTTTACTTCATCCCTGGGATCTAGAAATGTTCACTTAACAATACCATTAGTCCCATTGATTGCGTTGTCATTCGATCACCAAAATCACTCGAAATGGCATAAATGGTGCCATGTTCGTTTCAATCTCCCCCTTTTTGGTGATTGATGACAACACAATCAAAGCAAGCATAATTTTTGCAAAAAATTGACAAATGAAACCACTTGAATCAATTTAAACCACTTACGCTTGCTTGGATGCTTACCATCATCCAATGATGACTTGGCCTCCCCCTAAAACCATGATTTCCCCCTTTGTTCCTCCCCCTATCTTGCTACTTCTCCCTCTTGACTTGATTCACTTAGATATTTCTCCCCCTTTGGGATATGCTTCTTCTCCTTGAGAAAATACCTTGCTTTGATCCACATTTCTCCCCCTTTGGAATCAAATCACCTAAAATGTCTTGCTCCTAAAAAGGTCTTGCAAAACAATATAGCTCAAGAAAAGATTAGTAGCCAAGGGAGTTAGTTCCATGACTCATGATCCAAATGTGTGATATCAATGAAGATACCAATTGAAAATTAACTAAGGAGGATCATAAAATCACGAAACTAGCATGTCATGAGCTAAGCTTTCCATAAGTATGTGCACAAAAAGATAATGTGAAAATCAAGTGCACAACTAGATGTTATAACTAGAAAGCTTAGATCATATCATGCACGGAGGTAGCTCTAAAAAGGATAAGAATTTGACAATTATACCAATTGAATGAGTTTAGAGCCTTGCATACCTCCGGGGGTCTAATTTGTTTACCTTGCATGTACCAATTTGAAGGTGACTTGCATAATGTACCAATTGAAGTTGAATACTAATTGAAAGTCTTTGAAAGAAGAGCACTTGGTACACCAAAGTTAAGCAAATGTATGAGCACATAGCCTATGAACTTAGATATGAGCATTTAAGTTCAATAGAGCATGGCTCAATATGCATGAAAGAATAATTTTATATAATCACTCTTATAGAGTTGTTTGTTCACATTGATTGTGAATAACATTCTCTTAGAGTGTTAACTCCACGCGAGACTAAAAAAGATAAGCTAGCAAACATGTTAGTCTCAAAATCACAAACCATAGGATGAACTCCCCCTAAATGTGTGCATTTAGTGTTTGAATCACCAAGCAAATATATGCACATTGATTTTGACACAATTGAGAAGTTCACCCTATAGCTTGTGTTCATGGTACACATATGAAGAACATACCTTATGAAGTCCATGTACCATGAAGGGTAACTTTGTGTAGCTTTCTACACACTTATCAAACCATGTAGGTTGCTCGTGGGTTAGAATAATGACACAAGCAACCTAACAAATATAACACTAGGAGATGCAATGTATGCAAACAACCTAGCAAGAGCAATGTAGCTACATGATGCTTGAATTGAAATCTAGCTACCATTACCTTATGGGGGACTTGGGCAACACATGTCCAAGTTGTGAACTTAGCTTGTTTTGGCTTGAACCTTCACTTCAACTTGTAAGCTAAGTCTCCAAATCCCCCGATGCCATTCTTGGGCTTCAAGTCTCCTTTGGAACCCACACTATTTGAGGCCCCTTCATATTGATGATGACATCCTTGGGCACCCAAATGGGATGGTTCCAACTCCTTTCTTGCTTCCCAACCTTGTGAGCAACCACCTTGCCATTTGTTTTCTTCTTGATCACATAGGTGGTGCTATTGCTCTTGTTCCTCCAGTTGGGCTTGGTGTAGATGAGAGAACTTTTGATTATTAGCTTTTTCTTGTTCTTCTCATCCGAAAGTTTTTTCCTTGGTTGAGGACACTTGTTGGACTTGTGGCCTTCTTTGTGGCACTTAGAGCAAGTCATGGTGGACCCCTTCTCAAGCTTCTTCACCATGTTTTCACGGTTATCTTGAGAAGGTTGGACATTGCTTTCTATGCCTTTGCCCTTTAATCTATACAAGTCCTTCATGAGCCTTTCCACTTCTTGCTTGAGCTCATCATTCTCCTTGGCAATGAGATCATCACATAATTCTACAATGACATTCTCATAGCATTTCTCATTGCAAGGGTTAGAGCAAGAGTCATCAATTAAATCAATGCAAGAAGTTGAAGCATCTATCCTAGAGATAGGAATTTCACAAGGGATAGTTTGCTTCATTTCCAAAAAGTTATTAGTATCATTAATGCTCTCAAATTTTAATTTGAGCTCTTCATGCTCCTTGCTAAGCAAATTGAATTTGCACATCAAATCTTCAAAGTTTGTAGCAAGAGAAGCATTTAGATCTTTGAGAGCACTAAGGTTTTTAATTTCTTTTGATTGTTTCCTAATGACTTTTTGGTGCTCATGAACAAGGTCAAGAAGTTCATCAATTGAAGGAGAAACGGAGTCATCATTACTTACATCGCTATCCATACCTTTGGCCATAAGGCAAGTGTTTGATGATGATCCGAAGTTGGTGCGGGTGGTGAATCTCTTGCTTGATTCATCGCTTGAGCTAGCACTTGATTCTTCATCACCACTAACCCATTCACCAAATATGGCAAATGATTCATGCTTGGGCTTCTTCTCCTTCTTTTGCTTGTTTTTCTTGAACTTCTTCTCAACCTTCATAAGTTGATGGTGAGGCCCATCTTTGAGGAAGACCATATACCCCATTGAGTTGATTTCCTTTAAGCATTTGTTCATCTTCTTTACTTGCTTGTAGAGATTGGGGTGCATTGGCTCTTGATCATCACTTGAGGAACTTCTTGCATCCTCTTCTTCCTCATCACTTGAGCTACCTTTGATGGCCATCTTCTTCAACTTTTTGACTTGCTTGCATGCAAGTGCACTATGTGATGGTGAAGAAAGTGACGCTCTTGGCTTGATGTCATGTCGTAGCTCATGGGCGATCACCTTGTTTAGGACTTTGTTTGGTGTCATTGTGTTGAGATCTTTCTCATATAGAATTGTTGTCACCAAATCATAGTCCGGCCTTCGAAGTGAGTGAAGGATCTTACGAATGAGTTCCAAATCTTCAATTTTCTTCACATCTAAAGAAATAATCTCATTGACAAGAATATTCAACCGTGAGTACATAGTTTCGGCATTTTCATGATCAAGTTGCTTGAAACTATTAAGTTTATCAATGAGAACATGATATTTTTCATTTGCAACATCTTTTGTGCCTTCATGGTTCTCACTAATAGTTTTCCATAAAACATTAGTATTTTCGCAAGCAAACACACGGTTGAACACATTTTCACCAAGAGAGTTTAAGATAGCACACTTGGCTATAGCATCATATTGCCTCTCTTGTTGATTATTGCTTTCAGTACCTTCACTCGTAACTCTCCAAACATTTAGGCCCTTTGCTTGGAGATGTGATTGCATTAGAATTTTCCATCGTTGGAAGCTCGTGCCATCGAAACGTGGAGGAGGTCCTAGAGAATCCATTCCTTCCCCTAAAAGAGCTAACTCACTAGGCGGTGAAGCCTACCGATCTAATGAGCCGGTAAACACAAATTTGCCAATAGAATTGGCTTTGTTTGTGAGACAAGTGAGTCCCAGCTTTGATACCACTTGAAAGGATCGGGTGCTCTAACCTAAGAGGGGGAGGGGGTGAATTAGGTGCTAATAAAAAACTTGACCTATGGCTCCAACTAGTTTGCACAAAACTTAAACTAATTCAAGCTATCTAGATGTGCAACTAGGTTGTTCTAATGTGAAACCCCTATCCCAAAAGAGTTATGCACCCTATAGCCTTTCTTAACAAGAAACTTTTCTATGAAAGTAAAGGCACAAAGGTGCAAGTATTAAATGCGGAAGCTTAAAGAGCGGGATAGGAGATAGCAAACTCTTGACGCGGGTGTTTATCCCGTGGTTCGGTTAGCCACAAAGGCACACCTACATCCACGTTGTTGTAGCACTCACTAAGAGTATTGCTACTCGGCCACCAAGTCTTTTCCGCGAACACAATCACGGTCACCTTGGCCCTGGATTCCACTAAGGAGCTTCTCCACAAAGGATGGGGGTCTCCACGTCCCCCGCACAAAGTGTCGTCGCCGCTCCACACCAAGTCGGAGGGTCGATGACGTTGCCGGCGAGCTTCACGCTCCAAGGTGCCGGTGCACCAAGCTCTTGTTTTGGTTCGTTAATGAACCACAGCACAAAGGCTCGAAGCCTTGCAATCTCACTCACTAAGAGCTAATCCTTTACACAACACTATCAAAGTGTGCTAAGGGCTAAGGATATAATCTTGATGCTCTTGTATGGCTTGGAAATGTTCTTGGGTGTGTGTGGGATATCCAGCAACTCCAGCAAGCTTCAAATGGCTGGGGTCAGGCGTATATATAGGCCACCAAATCTTGTAGCCGTTGCTCCAACGGTTAGCAGAAAACTGCGTACCATCGGATGAACCGATGCCTCTGGCAGGGGTAGCGTCGGTTCATCCGGTCATACTAAGACCCGAAGTAGTCGTTGAACTCCTGACAGCTGACACAGTGATCATCGGTTGAACCGATGCTTGACCGTCGGTTAAACTGGTCACTCACAGCACTCCATTGGCCTTCTTCTCTTCTGCTGACGTCAATGCACCGATGTTATGCTCCGACGCCTCGCCGGTTCAACCGGTGCTGAAGACTTGGCTCCTACGCGCTTGACATCGTCTCTGGAACATGGTACGTTGAATGCACCGATGCCTATCTTGAAGTCGTCGGTTCAACCGGTGCTTCCCTTGATCTTCACATGATCTCCAGAGGTGCACAGACTTGTGCCCATAGCCAGGCCGTCGGATCATCCAACAACCATCGGATGCACCGATGCCTATAGCATCGGTTCTTCCGGTGCTACTGATTTCAGTAGAACTCATCCAATTCAGCGTTTTTTTGAGTTCTTTCTTCGTGTTTTGCTTTGCATGGCCTTTTTACTTCATCCCTGGGATCTAGAAATGTTCACTTAACAATACCATTAGTCCCATTGATTGCGTTGTCATTCGATCACCAAAATCACTCGAAATGGCATAAATGGTGCCATGTTCGTTTCATTTCAGGAATCGGCTCTTCCTAGATCTTAGGCCTCTGTTCTGGTTAGGGTTTAGCCATCTATCATGCTCGTTAGGCCAAATTACGTGTAGGATGATCCGATCTAGTAGTGAAAGCTTTAACCGTCGTGGATTCGACCAACTAGATTTAATTAAAGCAAGTTTTATTGTTATCTGTTTTAACTGTCCATATCTAGATATATAGATCTGATCTGACACCAGGACTAGATCGGCTCTTTAAAAGCCGATGCAAGAGTCGTCCCGGGGAGCCGACCACAGCTCGGACTAATATTTACACATGTTTGTGCATGCACGCAAATCGTCGAAAGCACGTTCACACCTTCCTGATCGGGTATAGGTCAAATGGCACGCCCTGCATCTCCGGAAGCGTCGGCGTGTGCCAGGATCTGGGCCGTTGACCGAGGGACCGGTGCCAGCCAGCACCCCGGCAGCCTCCTGGCTCTTCGTGTTGACTGTCGCTACTCGCCGGTGGGTTTTGACCGACAACACATTCTGGCACGCCCGGTGGGACCTTCATTAGCAACAACGTCCACCGCCGGGATGACTGGACCTCAGAACCAAGCGCCGATTCCGCCGGCCACCAACCCTGTCACGTATGAAGAGCTGACCCCCGAACACCAGTAGAAGTATGATGAGGTCAAAGCTCAGTTCGAAGCTGATCTCATCGGCTCTTTCGAGAGAACCCGCAGCCACGGCATCAGGTGGAAGGGGTTCTCACCCGAAGGCGCTCTCGACAATGTCGACCTGTCCATACCATTAGAGGAGCGCACCAGAGCCCTGCGCCAGGAGATGAACTACATGGTGGCTCACTCGCTTCATCGGCACTCAGAAAGCCTGGTGAACGAGCTTGAGCGCGTGGCACATCGCGTCATCCAGGAGGTGATCAAGAACCAGTACTCCCCATAGGGACCAATCCTGGGGAGTCACAGGGGAGAAGCCCAACTTCAGTCTAGGCCGCCAATGCCATACTCGCTCACAGCTCCAGGACCGCAGAGTTCACCGATCTACGTCGTCTACAAGATCGGCGGTGATCTCGGGGAGGGCCAGTTCCTGAGCGAGCCGCCTAAGGAGATCCCGCACGGCTACACGTGCGTGTACATACCTGACAACATCAACCCAACACGTGCGGGACAGCTGGTGAGTACAGGAGCTTCAGGGATAGATGCGGAGAAACAAGCATGGCTAGCGAAGTACGCTACCGGGCCGAGTGCTGAGCCCTCGGCCCCAGGAGTTCTTCGTGTGGAGCAGATTAGCGCAATACTAAGGGTCTAGTTCGGCATTCCGCCAAGAGAAAGGCGATCGGCTATTCCAAGCCATACCCAAGCGACTACGACTTTATCCCATTGCCACCCAAGTATCGGCTCCCAGAGTTCACCAAGTTCAGCGGGTCAGAAGGGGCCAGCTCCATCGAGCATGTGATCTGATACCTAACGCAGCTCGGGATGATTTCAGTATCGAATCCTCTGAGGGTTCGGTTCTTCTGCCAGTCTCTCACGGGCTCAGCTTTTGGATGGTACAAGTCATTGGCCTCAGATTCGATCCGCCCTTGGAGGCAGCTGGAAGATCAGTTCCACACCCAGTATCACTCAGAGGCTGCTGAAGCCAGGATTGCCGACCTCGCCCAAGTCAAGCAGAAGCGAGGGGAAAGTGTGTCGAAGTACGTGCAGCGCTTCAGAGAGGTTAAGAATCGATGCTACTCATCGCGCGTCACAGAAAAAGGAGGTAGTCGATTTGGCAGATCTGGGGCTCGCTAAGCCGATCAAGGATCTGGCTTTTCAATTGGAATTCACCTCTCTGGCGCACATGGTGCAGAAGATCATGACATATGAACACTATCACCCTAAGCTGTATCAGGAAAAATTCAAGCGCCATGTGAATATGGCCCAAGCAGATGATTCTGATGATTCTGGTGGGGAACAAGAAGTGGTTGTGGCAGAGTGGACCCGGGGGGCAAACCCCGTCTCGTGCAAGTGGGTCAAATAGAAGGGGCTTGTGAAGGGCTTTGACTTTGACATGGCCAAGGTAGAGTAGATATTCGATCTACTGCTCAAAGAAAAGCAGTTGAAGCTCCCAAAGAATCACAAGCTGCCAACGACGCAAGAGCTATAGGGGAGGCCATACTGCAAGTGGCACCACTCATTCACCCATGCCATGAATAACTGCATGGAGCTATGTCGGCAGATCCAATCGGCTATTAAGCAAGGCCGATTAATTTTGGCCCAACACACGATGAAGGTTGAAAGCCAACCGTTCCCACAGGCTAACGTGGTGGAGCTGTCGGATCTTAGACCTAAGGGACAGAATTTTGCATTCCAGATTAACATGGCAGGACCCATTCGCCACCATGATGAGCAGAGGAGAGAGGCCAATTCTAGCAAACGGCCCCAGGATGAAGATGAGTCAGAGCAGCAACATATTACTGAAGAACAAGTGCGTCACATCCGCAATCAACTCCCAGCTTCCAATCGGCTTCTTGAAAAATACGAGTATCAGTACAAGCTGCGTTGCCGGTATGAATTGGAAGAGGAGGAGTACGAGCATGGCATGGGGAGAATGCTAGGGAGGCACCAGGCTATACGCGGCCACTAGCATTGCCCGTTCTTCTGGTACTGTTGGAATTCCGGCATGAGCCGATTGCCTACTGTCGATGATTGCCTGGAGTGCAGGCCTCGGGGACGCCAGTCAGGCGAGACATCGGTGTTCCGGCGCTTGGGGCACAAAGCACGTCACGACTACCATGTTGAGCGCCCATCTAGGGATGATCTTGAGCTTGAAGGGGAGGATAAGTATCATTGTCCACGATAGTGTCCTGACGGACTCAGTCGCTCGCAGAAGCGCAGAGTGCAGCGCTTACACAATCTCGAAGAGGCGGAAGCAAGGTACCACGACATGCTAAGGAAGGCACGTCCGGATCTTGCAGAGCAAGTCAGGCACCCGCGAAGGGTGGAAAGGCGCCCTCCAAGGAGGGAGTGGCACCCCAAGCAGCCAAAAGCCGATGAGAAGCCATCGGCTGATGTGAATATGATGTTCGTGCTCCCATCAGAGTTTCGGGCGCTCCAACCGGAGGAGTTGGCCGTCGCACAGCTGGATCTTGGCCCCCAGCCAATCATCTTCGAGAAGCCCAAGGAGAAGAGCTACAAGCACCTGAAGGGATTATATCTCAAGGGCCTCATCGATGGCAAGCCTGTGAATAGGATATTGGTCGATACCGGCGCCGTAGTCAATTTGATGCCGTATTCGGTGCTGCGCCGATTGGGGCGTTCTTCTGCTGATCTTATCAAGACCAATGTGATGATCAATGATTTCAATGAGCAGCCGTCGGAGGCAAAGGGAGTCCTCAATGTGGAGTTGACAGTTGGCCGCAAGACCGTCCCGACCTCGTTTTTCATCGTCAACAGCAAGAGTACGTACACAGTGCTGCTTGGGAGGGATTGGATTCACGCCAATTGTTGTGTTCCCTCCACAATGCACCAGTGTTTGGTTCAATGGGATGGCGATGAAGTGGAGGTGGTCCGTGCGGATGATTCCAGTGAGGTTTTGCTCGTAGACATGAATGCGTGGGACACGGAAGGACAAGAGCCGATCTCAGGGATTGCACTAGAAGACTATGATCGGATCGAAGCGACAAAAAATGGGTTGAGGCTGGTCTTATCCACTGGCCTCACAGAATAAACATATCCTGGCACGCTACCGAATTTGGCAGGTTTAGAGAGGCCGGTCCCAGCGACCGGCCCCAAAAAATAGATAATTCTTATTTGGAGTTGAAACTGTTACATTATGTACAAACAATAGCCTGCACCGGAGGTTGGTTAGCTGATGAGTATTCAGTTTCGAATGGTAATGGAAATACAGAAACGGCCAGCCCGTGCGGTTGGCCGAAAATTTTCTTTTGTTATCTCTCCGTGTTTGCTGTCGACTTGGCAAATGACAATGAGTTGCCTGCATTCACAGTCGATTTTACAGGCGACGGCAAGTTGGGGTATGGGTTTACATCAGCCGACGATTTGGAGGAAGTTGATATTGGTCCCGGGGATAAGCCGCGGCCGACATTTATCAGCAAAAGGTTGGACCCGAGCCTACGTGAGACGATGATAGCACTATTGAGAGAATACAGGGACTGTTTCGCATGGCATTATACTGAAATGCTCGGTCTGGATAGAAGCATCGTCGAACATCGGCTCCTGCTTAAGAAAGGATTTCGGCCGTTTCAACAATGAGCACGTCAGATGAAGGCCGAAATCCTAGATGAGGTTAAGAAAGAGGTACAAAAGATGTTGGATGCAGGGTTCATCTGGCCATGTCGATATGCGGAATGGATTTCTAGCATGGTTCCTGTGCAGAAGAAAGATGGCTAATGGCGAGTCTGCGTGGATTTCAGAGACCTCAACAGAGCAACGCCAAAGGATGAGTATCCGATGCCTGTCACAGAGACGTTGATCAACGCGGCTGCCGGTCACAAAATGCTGAGCTTTATGGATGGCAATGCCAGCTACAACCAGATCTTTATGGCCCCAGAGGATATAAGCAAGACCGCGTTCAGAGTACCAGGCGCGGTTGGCTTCTTTGAGTATGTGGTTATGACCTTCAGATTAAAAAATGCTGGTGCAACATATCAGCGCACCATGAACTATATCTTCCATGATCTCATCGACAAACTGGTAGAAATCTACATTGATGATGTCGTGGTCAAGTCCACATCGACTGGGGGGTCATCTAGAAGATCTGCGTCAGGTCCTGTAGCGGACTCGGAAGTTTGGGCTCAAAATGAACCCAAAGAAATGCGCCTTTGGTGTATCAGCCGGTCAATTCTTAGGATTCCTGGTGCATGAATGGGGGATCGAGATCGGCTTAAAGAGTCATGAAGCTGTAAGGACAATGAGGCCGCCTACTACGAAGAAGGAGTTGCAGAAGCTCATCGGCAAAATCAACTTTGTCAGACGATTTATCTCCAATCTGTCTGGGCGTATCGAACCATTCATGGGTCTGGTAAAGATCAAGTCTGAGGATGAGTTTTGCTGGGGGGCAGAACAGCAGCGGGCTTTTGATGAAATCAAAGAATACCTATCGAAGCCTCCAGTGTTGATTTCTCCTCAGCAAGATAGGCCTTTCTACGTGTACCTGTCCGTGGGTGACACTTCCATCGCTTCAGTGTTAGTTCAGAAGCACGACGACCATGAGAGGGTGGTTTTCTACCTCAGCAGGCGCATGTTAGACGCCGAGACCAGGTATCCTGAGATTGAGAAGCTTTGCCTCTGTTTATTCTTTACATGCACAAAGCTTTGTCATATTTTGCTCTCGGCGGAAACGATTGTCATCTGCAAATCGGATGTTATAAAGCACATGCTGTCGGCTCCTGTTCTAAAAGGCCGACTCGGAAAGTGGATGTTTGCGTTGTCAGAGTTTGATATCCGATATCAGCCCGCAAAGGCAGTCAAAGGATAGGCACTGGCGGATCTCATTGCAGACAGAGTCAACACCGATGTGGCTGCACTGTTTATACGTGCCTGGGCCATGTTTTTTGACGGATCGGCATGTGATGATGGGTGCGGCGTGGGAATTCTTTAGGAATCTCCTCGAGGGGCGACTTATTCCTTTTCCATCAGGGTGACTACTCCATGCACCAATAATTTAGTAGAGTATGAGGCCGTTCTCAAGGGGATGGAATTACTCCTGGAAGCTGGTGCAGAAGCAGTGGAAATATTTGGGGATTCGAAGCTGGTGATTTCTTAACTCACGGAAGAGTATAGGTGTGAGAGTGAGGCCCTTTTTCCGATATGGATGCAGTGCCATGAGTTGATGTCACAATTCAGGTACATTAATTTCCACTGGATACGCAAGACTTTGAATAATGAAGCCAATGACTTGGCACAGATGGCTTCCGGATACAAGGAAACAGCCGATGGGGTCGATGTAGAGGTTCAGTTTCTAGAACCTGGAGATTGGAGAGCCGATATCTTCAATTATTTGAAGGATTCGGCTCGAGGGGGCACCCAGAAGGATAAGACTCAAAGCTATGAAGTATGTTCTGATAGGGGACGATATGTTCTGCAGGACTTTGGAAGGACTGCTGCTTAAATGTCTAGGGCCTTCGGAGTTGAATCGGCTTTTACATGAGGTTCATGAGGGGGCCTGCGGTACTCATCAATCGGCTCATAAGATGAAGTGGCTGATTAGGCGATCGGGATATTACTAGCCTACCATGCTTGAGGACAGCTTCAAATATTACAAGGGATGTCAGGCATGTCAGAGATTTGGCAAGATTCAGATGGTGCCGGCGTCAGTAATGAATCCTATCATTAAGCCATGGTCGTTCAGGGGTTGGGCCATGGATATGATTGGCCAGATCAACCTGCCATCTAGCTAAGGTCACCAATGGGATGTTGGCTGTCACGGATTATTTCACGAAATGGATGGAAGCGGTACCCATGAGGTCGGTGGCATCAAAACATGTGATTAGTTTCGTTAAAGAACACATCGTTCATAGGTTCGGGATTCCCCAGACCATTACGACCGATGGAGGATCGGTCTTTATATCGGAGGAATTTAGAAAGTTCGCCGATGACACGGGGTTCAAGCTGATCAGATCATCCCCATATTATGCCCAGGCTAATGGACAGGCTGAAGCATCCAACCAGAGTCTTATCAAGCTGATCAAGAGGAAGATCGATGAATATCCTAGGCGCTGGCATGAGGTGTTGTCAGAGGCTTTGTGGGCATATCATATTTCGTGTCACGGATCCATCAAGACGTCACCATACCATTTGGTCTATGGTCAAGACGCTGTGTTGCCATGGGAGATCACGGCTGGATCGAGGCGTGTTCAGTTCCAGAATGATCTATCGGCTGAGGAATATGCAGCCTTGATGAGCGACAACGTGGAGGATCTCACAGAGCTGAGACTTTGTTCACTCGAGAAGATCAAGGAAAACAAGGCTAAAGCCGCTCGTGCATACAACAAAAAGGTCAAGCCAAAAAATTTCCAGGTTGGAGACCTGGTTTGGGAGGCAGTGCTACCATTGGGAACTAAAGATAAAAAGTATGGTAAGTGGTCTCCAACTTGGCACGGGCCGTACAAGGTTGATCAGGTCCTGCCTGGAAATGCATACATGCTTGAGGAATTGGATGGTGTCAAGTCTCCTGTGGCTGTCAATGGCCAACACCTCAAGAAATATTTCCCGAGCATGTGGGAAGGCGAATAGCGGGAGCCGATAAGAGCCATCTGGCTGTATTATAAGAGGCCAAGACATTGAGTTAGCCAGTAAAAAAAAGAGAGAGAGGCCAACACGTTGAGTTGGCCAGTAAAAAAAAGAGAGAGGCCAACACGTTGAGTTGGCCAGTAAAAAATATATATGAGAGGCAAGGCAGCCAATGTGAACCATCGACTTAAGATGTTTTTAATAGGTACGAGTTTCAGATTTAAAAGGCAACATTAAATGTTCGCTTGATTGTTCTACTAGTTCAGGAACCCTTCTATGGCATGGATGGCTTCTGCGCGTACGGCGTCGGCTCTTGCTATGATCGCTTCATCGTCCTTGTCATCGCCTGTTACTATCTGTTGACTCAAGGTGCTTATCTCTGCGAACTCTGCCCGTATCTGCTCGGTCATTTCTTGGGCTTCTTGCAATCGAGGCTTTCTCCTCTTGGATCAGTCTCTGGGTGGTGCGGACCTTTTCTTCGAGTTCCACCAGTTCTTTCTCCAGGAGATTGAGTCGCCTTGTACTCGTGGAGATATCGGCTTTGGCGTCCAGAGTTGCTTTCTTCTAGTTGAGCATATTGCACTTTTGAGCGATGTCGGCTTTCAGAGGAATTTGGGAATGACGTAATTCTATTCTCTGTTGTGCTACATTCACCTCTGCCTGAAAGAAGGGAAGATGGCCGGCTGGCCAGAGCTTGACCTGAAGTGACTCTAGGAGTTGGGATTCTATCTGCTCGAGGATTTTCTTTATTTCACTGGAGTCGTCAACCAGGGTACTGATTGGAGTAGATAGCAGATTTTTGATGTGTTGAAGCTGATCCGCGAGGTCAATCGGCTGCCGTGATGATGGTACTTTCGCTCCAGGGGCAATCAGACCCATTGATGCTGGGTCAAAGTAGAGCAAATCTGAAATATTGAAGCCCTGTGAAGATATTGGAGTTAGTTTTGGGAACAAGGTGCATCAAAGGAGTCATCGGCTGATTTAGAATTAGCTCATGTAGTGTTACCTGTTCTGAGGAAGAAGCAATGGTCGGTTCGGGTGCGATCATGTCAGTTGGGTTTGAGGCAACAACAGGGGCATCGGCTGTGTCAGCCTGTTCGTCACGCACCTCCATCAGAGCATCGGGAGTTCCGGGTTGGGCTTCCATCGGTACATCAGCTGTTGTAGTTGCTTCACTGCGAATTTCTGCTGGGACGATGGTTGATTCTTGCTGTTCTTGGACTTTAGTTGTTCCAGTGTCGGCTTCATGAACGGTGGTTCCCAGTTGTGCTAGGCTTCCGATACTGAGGATGTCTCCAGCTGCGTCGTGGAGAAGGATTACAATCAACCAGAGTACATATGCATAAGAAAGAAATTTCAAAAGTGAATTACCTAGTTGGTGTTGGATTCTGATCGATCTGAGGGAGGTTGTGCTGTTTTCTTGATGATTCGCCTTGCGGCAACTTTCCTTTTCTTGGTAGGGACTCGGGGGGCAACGCTTTCGGAAATTCGCCTCCGCTTAGAAGCCGACTGAGATGAGTCTGGCTGAGCAGCCATTATTACTTTCTTCATTGGCGGTGATTTCTTGTAGAAAAGAACATCAGGGGCGGTTGGAAGAAAGTGGAATGGCTCCCCGTTACTGGTCATGGGTTCTGGATCATCTTGTTGCGGTAAGCAAGGTGAGCGGAGTTAGCCAAGTAAAGCAATAGAGGATTTAGAAAGAATAGGTGCACGGATTCAGTACCTCTTCCTCGGGGATTGCGTATTCAGGATCAATTTGCTGCAGTAGAGGGCCTAAAGCTTTTCTGAATACATGGGTTTTCCGCATTCCCCACCATGGTTTAAAGTCGATTGACGAGAAAGTAAAGGACAGATCGGCTGGTATTGGAATGTGGAGGTTGTCAAACATACTGTAGCATCTTGAGCTGGTAAGACCGTCGGGCAAATCGGCTCTGCTCTCCACCAAGTGGTGAAAATGGAAGTGGGGAGGGACTTGTCCTAAGCCAAATTACCAAGTTGCTACGACTGGTTGATAGGTTTCATAACTTGGGTTGATGATTCTGTTGGAAGTACTTATACCAACAGGGAGGAAGCCGGGAGGAAGTACTTATACCCGAATATAGATACCGAGTGCTACCGTCATCGGCAAAGCTATCCAGCCTAAAGGCAGTTGGGTTCTCAAAGGCTTCAGATTCAGTGAATGGAAAGTAGAGGGGGTTGTCTAGACCTTTGTAGAAAACTTTGAACTAGTTTGCTGCATCTGTCGAGTTCAGTTTACTGCCAGCGAGGCTGAATAGGGCTTGGCCATAGCTGGTGCATCTAATTGGCCTGCCATTCTCGTCGGGGAAGGAATTCTTGGTCAGGCTTTGGAAGTTTGGAATCTGATGCTAGAAGTAGAGTTATGCCCATAACTGAATAAACCACCAAGGGCCTCCAGTTCTGAGTTTCCTTTGGCTGAGCAAATTAGTTGTCATCAGATGGAGACATCTGTATGTTTCTTCAAGAAAAAGTTTGCCTAGGCCGATGCGGTTGCCATGGTCCAGATGGTAAGCCAAAGGAAGGTAATTCTTAGTTGGAGCTAAGGAAGGACCACAGAAAATAAAATGTTCTAACCAAAGATTTAAAAAGGTTGTGTGTTCCTTTTCAGTTACTGGACCTTTTGTTTTCATGTGCTGGATCATGTAAGTACTCCAGTTTGTGCAGTCTGCCATGGATGAAAGTTTGAAGGGGACTTCTACATTCTGTGGGCTGCAGGATCAGGGGATCTAATGTCTAGGCCAGTAATCATGGTAATATCTAGCAGAGTAGGGGTCATGGGTCCATGACC
The DNA here is from genome assembly GCF_016808335.1 of Panicum virgatum. NCBI lineage: Eukaryota > Viridiplantae > Streptophyta > Magnoliopsida > Poales > Poaceae > Panicum > Panicum virgatum. Next base: position 46,340,361 of record NC_053143.1, read on the forward strand.
AAAGAGGAAGCAGTTCAGAGCGTCGGACCAGAATTAGCCGATGGTCTTCAAAAGGTTTTCATCTTTATCAAGGGGGGATAATGATAAAATGAGTGCATCAGCTATGTTCAATTCTTGCCACAGGGGCATATAGGTTCTTGCTACTCTGCTATACCATGCAATCCAGCTCTCGGGTGGATTAGTCCAGGCTCTTAAGCAGTCGGCCCATGAATTTAAATTAACGTCTTGACTTACGAAAGGGATTCTATTCGCTTCACAGGAGATTAAATCTGTGGGATTTTCATAAACTCGTGGGCCAAGACAAAGGGATTTGGGATTGGAAGGATGCGACAAAAGGATGGCTGACACCTGGAGTTCAGAAATTCAGAAATTTATATATGGTGTCATATTTCAGAGTTTAATTCATTCGGAGGTTTAATGAGCTGAAGAAAGTTGAAAGTGTTGGAAATATGCCCTAGAGACAATCATATTTCCTTGTATTCATGATTAACAAAGTGTTCCTTGAATATCCATGGATGACAACTTGTATTGATTAATGCTTATGTGAAGTATTTGTGAAACTCCTTACTTGTTTGGATATTCTAAAATGTTCCTAGTCGGAGTTCATGTGAGGACACACATGAATATTAGACTAGCACATGTATTAGTTGATTGACTACGTTTCACAAGTCATGGACATGGTGATGTCAAACTAATAATGTGGGCTCATGTGAGACATGAGATTGAACTGACCCAACACGAGATGATGACCTGCTACAGTAGCCGCCCCTTTTCTGGCCGCCCCTCCTGTGCACCAAACCCTAGGTCTCCCTCGCGGACCTAGCAGTCCGGATTGCGGTGGTTCTTCCCGTACGTGTGGACTTTGTGGAGGTGCCGCGTTTGCTGCACAAGGATGAGCCGTTCATGAGGTAGTTCACGCAACTGCACTACCGGCTTCCATCTGCACTACACCGACGCGCTACAGAAGTTCCGCAACCGCGCGTCTAGTGGTAATCCTGTGATCTATAACTGCAGTAATCCTGGTTTATGCGGTAGAAAATTTTTGTTTTTGCTACCCCATATTCCTACAAAAAGGACAGGCTGAATATTACCTTCAGGCTGTAGATTGCCGTATCGACGATTGGATATCTCGCTGTTTGAGCTTCAGAGTCCGCCATGGTTCAGATCTGCTAACTTAGGGTTTGGTTGTTCTACGGGCTCTGGTTCAAATTCTGGATACTTTATGAGTTTTCGCTCGAACTTATGGGGCGGGATTCTCGAATTGCGCTCGGATTTGGAATATCTATTTCGAGTTGGATTCAGAGTGGAGGTGATGTTCTGTTCTTATGCTTGTTGCTTCCAATTTTGAATTTTGTCGGCTCTTGGATATTAGTAAAGCCCGATGCGGTGCCATCGGCTTTTGGAGAGTGATCCGAGCAAACAGTTAAAAGATAAGAGACTTCATTAAAGATTGAGTCTTACAAGCGGAAGAGCCGATTTGACAAAGGACGAATCCTTCTGCTCTACAGTATTACTCCTACAGTACTACCTACATCTACCGCTCGTAGGTACCTAGGTAACTATGGCGCTTGGGGCTTCTCGCCGGCACATCCCCGCCATCGCCGTCGTCGTCGCTCCCGCTGCTCTCGTTGGCGCTGCTGCTGCCGCTGGCATCGTCATCGCTGGTGTAGCTGCCGCTCCCGTCGCTCTCCTCCTCGCTGTCCTCCTCGGAGGACCCGAGGAACCGGAAGGCGTTTCCAGCCATTGGGTCATCGCCGCTGGAGGAGGAGCCGATCTCCTCTTCCGAGGAGGAATCGGCTCCATCCCAAGAGAAGCCGTCGTCGCTGTCGCTCTCCAGCCCCTCCTGGAACAGAAGCTGGAGGTCCTCGCCGTCGGTCTTGGGCTCGTCGTCCTCGAAGATGACCCCAAAGTCGAACTCCTTTGCATCCCAATGCCGAGGAGCAAGCGCCTCGTGCGCCGACGTCAGGTCATATTCCGGCGTCGGCTCTCGGCTTTCGGGGATGGAGTCGAGGGAGTAAACAGAAGTGCTTGAAGAGGGGGAGAAAGAGGAGCTGATGGAGTTGGAGCCGGAGGAGGAAGAGATCGCCATGGCTACAGGAGGTTTGGGTGCTCTGTGCTGTTTGGCTGAGGGAGGAAGATGAGTTTGCGGTGAAAGGAGTCGATTTGGGGTAAGATTAAATAGGGGAAAAAATGGAAGATGGATCGACACTTTCGCGATCTACGAGGAGCCAGCTGCAGAGACGTTGTGTCTTCCATGGTGGTTGTAGTGCGTTTTAATGAGCATCAACAGGAAGGTGAAGCAACGGAATGGTTTTGGAACTATCATTGCCAAAACCAGGGGGCATGTGTTATCGCCATAAATTAACAGGGTTAATTAATGGGCCGCGAGTGAGTTGGGCTTAATGCATAAATTAAAAGAGGCTTACGAATCGGCTCCTGCGTGGCCGTTTGGGCCATCTGGGCCATGTACCTTTAGGTTTAGTTCAGTTTGGGTTAGAGATAGAGTCCAATATGGACACGCTAGTTTAGATTGTTTTCCAAGTCTCCGGACTATAAATATGTACCCTATGACATTCGTAAAGAAGAGAACGTCATCACGTTTTGCAACAACATCTTGGCGCACCGCTGCCCCTAATTCTAGGGTTTCATCCAAGTAAGTGCCATGCTGCCCTGATTGCCCCTCGTGATTAGGGCGCCATTGTTCTTGCTTCTACCTTGGTATTACTCGTGTTGAAGCGTTTTTGATGGCGAGTAATGCTAGTTATCCTGATGTTTCGCAACATGTTTTAGTAGATTCATTATGCGCTTACTTGTTTATCATCTGTGAACATCATGTTCCAATCTTATGCTAATCCTTGTTATATAGAGTTAGTCATGCGGAGATAATACCTTGCTTTGTTTCGTTTAGTAGATCCGATCTGTTACGGTTTGTTCTTGTTCCATGAGAATTGGCTCAATATCTACTAGATTAGGCCTTACAAACGGATTGAATGTTCTGGCGGTATGTCAGATGCTTTGTTTTGTCCTTAATGGGGATTGTTCCGGGAATCGGCTCTTGCTAGTTCTTAGGCCTCCATTCTGGTTAGGGTTTAGCCATCTATCATGCTCGTTAGGCCCAATTATGTGTAGGATGATCCGATCTAGTAGTGAAAGCTTTAACCGTCGTGGATTGGACCAACTAGATTTAATTAAAGCAAGTTTTATTGTTATCTGTTTTAACTGTCAATATCTGGATATATAGATCTGATATGACACCAGGACTCGACCGGCTCTTTAAAAGCCGATGCAAGAATCGTCCCGGGGAGCCGACCACGGCTCGGACTAATATTTACACGTGTTTGTGCATGCAGGCATATCGTCGAAAGCACGTTCGCACCTTCCTGATCGGATATAGGTCATGTGGCACGCCCTGCATCTCCGGTAGCGTCGGCGTGTGCCAGGATCTGGGCCGTTGACCGAGGGACCAGTGCCAGCCAGCGCCCCGGCAGCCTCCCGGCTCTTCGTGTTGCCTGTCGCTACTCGCCGGTGGGTTTTGACCGACAACAGTTGGTGCAATGACATCAGTAGATGAAAATAAGTTCAACGGCAATCAGGCAGCCCCATAGTGACCGGTTAAACCGCTACCTAAGGGTCGGCTAAACCAACGATTGGCACATCAGCAGAAGGCGATTGTCAGAAGCCAACCAAATTTTAGGTTTTAGCACAAGCTTTGTGAGTGTTAGTGCTAGGATTAGCTCTTGAGAGAGTGAGAGAGCAAGGTGTTGAGCCTTGTGTGCTGGTTCTAGAGTGAACCACACGTGTATCTAGGTGCGCCGGCCTCCTTGGAGTCTTGGTGGCTCACCGTCAAGATGCCCAAAACATAGTGAAAAAGCAGAGATTTTGAGGTGTTCAAATGATTGCCGCGACGAATTGGACAAGGGTCAGCAGGAATGGTTGCACCGGTTAAACCGACGGCCTTAGATTTGAGAGTGTTGGTGCAATGGATAGAGTATATGAAGACCAAGTGAAGAAACTCCTTTAAGCACCATTTAAACCGACAATGCATTAAAAGGTGTCGGTGCATTGACCTTAGTATTATCCATAGAGCTTGTCAAGCAACTAGGAGCAAAGTCTTCAACACTGTTTAAACCGACGGTGCGTTGGTACAAGGCGTCCGTGCAATGACATCAGTAGATGAAAACAAGTTCAACGGCAATCAGACAGCCCTATAGTGACCGGTTAAACCGCTACCCAAAGGTCGATTAAATCAACGGTTGGCACGTCAGCAGAAGGTGATTGTCAGAAGCCCAACGGCTACTTCAGAGCTCAGTGTGACAGGTTGAACCGCAGCTATGCCACCGGTTGAACCGACGCTACGTACATAAAGTTCTCAATGGCTAGTAACGGCTCTATTGAGTTGGAGGACTATATATATGCCTTACCCCGGCCATTTTGGGGTTGTTGGAGTTAAGAGAAGTCCCATATATATCAGAGAACACCTTCGAGCCAACCAAGTGCTTAGTGAACACATCTTTAGATTTTAGCACAAGCTTTGTGAGTGTTAGTGCTAGGATTAGCTCTTGAGAGAGTGTGAGAGCAAGGTGTTGAGCCTTGTGTGCTAGTTCTAGAGTGAACCACACGTGTATCTTGGTGCACCGGCCTCTTTGGAGTCTTGGTGGCTCACCGGCAAGTTATCAACCCTTCGGCTTGGTGTGGAGTGGCATTGACGGCTTTTTGTGATAGACATGGAGACCTCCATCCTTTATGGAGAAGCTTCTTAGTGGAAAGCGTGCCCAAGGTGACTAGAAACTTGGTGCAAGCCTTGGTGGTAAGTCAAGGTGTCCCGGGAAGAGACTTGGTGGCCGAGAAGCGATACTCTTGATTGTGTTATTCAACATTTATGTTTCCGCATTTCATACTTGCAACTTAAGTGTCTCTACTTTCTTAGAGTAATATCTTGCTAGGGTTAGCTATAGGTTGCAAAACTTATTGGATATCTAGATAGCATTAAATAGTTTAAATTTATGTGCAAACTAGTTGTAGCCTTAGGTTAAGGTTTTTAGTTGCCTAATTCACCCTCACCCCCTCTTAGGCTACGAGCACCCAATTCCATTCAGAGGGGGAGGAGCTGACGGGCAGGGCCCGGATGGCAGAGAGAGAGAGGGAGGGAGGGAGAGGCGGATCGGGCCAGGGTGAGAGCTGGTCGAGTGGGAGATGGGGCCGCATAGGAAAGAAAGGCGGGAGGGAGAGGGAAAGAAAGAGAGAGGTTTGGGCCGGATTAAGGGAAAGAGAGAAATCTTTTTCTTTCTTTTAACAAAAAGCAAAAAATCATTTTGCAAATAAAATCATTTTTGATTCAACTGAAATCAATTTATTTTGGATGTTACGCATCGCCAATCAAAAATTTTAAAAATACTTATAACAAAATTATTTCAATGTAACATAAGCATGAGGCGTGAATAAAATAAAAATATAAGTTCACAATAAGATATTCCATTTTTCTCCTAAATTCATGTTCCAAAAAATTCACAAAATATGACTGATGTAGAAAATGTAGATGACACACGGTTTGAACTATTTGGAAAAAAGAATCACAAAAACACTATCTGGAAAATATAAAAATTAGTAAAAGGCCAGCTACCCACGCTTACTTGTCCTACGAGAAACAATGGTTGCATTTGTGTCCGTCCTGTTGAAGGATGAGCAGGCAATGGCAGCGGAACCAGGACTCTGTTTCACTGAATAATACAATGCCCCGGTGTGTCTTGGTGTGGTTCCGGAAGCTGTCCTCCTCGCTGATCACGCAAATACAGTATGTTATAAATTATTGACGCTTGGAGATTACCGTGGTTTCATTATGGAATGTATGTGAGTACAAGCATCAATTAATCAATCTGGAAAACAACTTTTATATGCAAATTAATTACCTGATGGAATGCATGGATAACTTTTGATCAAACCGTGCATGCCTGAGCGCAGACCATATTAGCACGACTCTGTTTCATCACCAGAGTATGATGTCCGGGTCACTGTGTCCGGTGGAATCATAGCTTTTCTCCCTGTGATGGCACAACATATGTATCACATCAGAGATTGATGCATGGACACTTCTTTGATATGATACAAGCGATTAACAGTTAGTAATTTAAAATCAACGTTGGCCATATGGAAAGAATGCAAATTACCTGAAGGAATGCATGAATTAATTTCTATCCAGCCATGCAGTACTCGAACTTCATCTGAATATTCCGGCGAGATTGCATCTCAACCATCCAATAAACCAATATTGTGTTTTCCGATATGGCTGGTCTTGTTCCACTCGGAGCTACCTAGTGATGACTTCCGATCCATCGGACACTCTATTGGTGCAACGCAACATTAAATAATGACGGCTGCAACATAGAAAAAAAATATCTGCAACATAAAAAACCATCGTTTGCAACATCAAAAAAATATTAAAAAAAGTTGTTATCCATCGTTGATGATGAGAAAAAAAACCCGCTGCAACATCTGTTTCATATTGCATGGAACAACTAAATCTCTCATTGAAGACGCAACATCCAGATAAAAAACTTGCAACAAATTCGACAATGCAATGTCTAGATCTACTTTTGTAACATCTACATAAAGCACATGCAATATTCCAGAAGTCTCTACTGCAACATCATAAAATACCTATTGCAATATGACCATCCGGTGTTCTCCACAACCTTCGCTCTTCTTCAACCTCCAGGAGGTGGCTGCCATGGCTGCCGGCCGGAGCTCCTCCAGCGGCCGGTGCGGCTTACCCCTGCGCGGGGAAGCCGCCCATGGAGGCTGGAGCTCATGCACCCACCCCTCGCACGCCACCGCCCGTGTGGCCAGGAGGAGTCCCCTCGTCGAGGGGCTGGTGGCGTCGTGGGAGGCCGGAGGGCGCCGCCGCGGAGGGCTCGCCGCCGGTCTCAGGCCCCACCGCTGCGGAGGGCTCGCCACCGTTTTCGGACGTCGCCGCCTCCAACCTTCTGTGCCGCTCGCTACCGCCTGGTCCCAGAAGAACGGGAGGAAGAGTAATGGAACGGTGGGGACGGCGTCCGATCCATGGGACGTCTGATCCTAGCATTACCGAATAATGTTAAAAAAAACTAGGCCATCACCAGATGTCCTCTGCACGCCTGCTGGCACAGGGCAATCTCCTCACCCCAAATCATCATACTGTACTAAATTATATAAAATAATCATACTTGGCTTGATTGGCAACAAGTAGCTGTACTTTTATTGACTCTTGTAGAATAACCCCAACTATAATGAGGGAAATCAGACTCCTCAACTCTCAGCCGGATCAGTACTAGGAAATTAAACAAGAAGGGCAAAAAAATATACATACATGCGACTAGAATCTTATTATTATAATTAATTCTATGAGAAACGATGGTTGCATTTATTTCCATCCCGTTGCAGGATGTGTCTTGGTGTGTCTTGGCTGCATCAGGACTCTGTTTCACTGAACAATGCAATGCCCGGGTGTGCCTCGGTGTGCTTCCGGAAGCATACCTCCTCGCTGATCACGCAAATACAATGTTATCAATTATCGATGCATGGAGATTACCGTGGCTTCATATAGAATATATGTGAGTACAAGCATCAATCAATTAAGCAATCTGGAAAACAACTTTTGTATGTGACAGAGAAAGAATGCAAATTAATTACCTGAAGGAATGCATGGATAATTTTCATATCAGCACGACTCTGTTTCATCAGCAGAGTATGATGTCCGGTGGAATCATAGCTTTTCTCCCTGTGATGGCACAGACATATGTATCACATCAGTGATTGATGCATGGACATTACTTTGATATGATACAAGCAAAATTAACAGTTAGTAATTTAAAATCAACGTTGGCCATATGGAAAGAATGCAAATTACCTGAAGGAATGCATGAATTAATTTCTATCCAGCCATGCAGTACTCGAACTTCATCTTAATATTCCTGCGAGATTGCATCTCAACCTTCCAATAAGCCAATATTGTGTTTTCCGATATGGCTGATCTTGTTCCACTCGGAGCTACCTGGTGATGACCAGGGTTCACCAAACCGGCCGGAACCGGTCCGGTTACCGCGGTTACCGGTCTAACCGGCCCGGACCGGTTCCGGTTCCGGCCGGTTTTAAACCGGCCCAAATTCAAATTTTAAATTTGAATTCTAAAAAATGGAAAAATCCCAAAAAAATCTTAAAAATACTTCAAGTTGCGACGAATCTAATGATGTCAAATTTTTTAAATATTCGTTCATTTAGTATACTTTGCGAGCATTTGAAGTTAAACAAAAAAAACGTGCATACAAAAGTATACAAATACAATGTAAAAGTAGTAAAAAAAGGGTTGGAGGGTTCATTTAGGCTAAAACATGTTATACAAACATTCATTTAGTATACTTTGCGGATGTTTGAATTTAAACAAAAAAAAGAAAAAAAATTGAATTTAGCGGGGTACCAGTCAAACCGACCGGTTACCAGTCAAACCGACCGGTAACCGGTCAAACCGGACCGGTAAACCGGTCTAACCGGCCGGTTAGCCGTTCGAAACCGGTATAACTGCGGGTTTTGAATTCAAATTTGAGTTTGACCGATTTTTACCGGTAACCGGTCAAACCGGACCGGTTAGCCGGAACCGGACGCCGGCGGTTCGGTCCAAACGGTCGGATAAAAAAACCCTGGTGATGACAAGGGTTCCCACAGCTAGCTTCTTGCTGCAAACCAGATCGAGATACCTTGGGTTCACACCTGGCAGGTATCCTGGAAGAGCCTCCATGGTGGCGTCCTCTAGCACAAGGCTATCAAGTGCAGGGTTACCTTCCAGCACCTCCACGTTCGGGCAGTGGACGATCCTGATCTTGTGCAACATCAAGAGGCCGTTGATCCTCTTGAGATCGGGGCAGTCGAACACGTCGAGTTTCACAATAGTAGGAAAGTTCTCCACGGATACCAGGTTGGTGATTTCGTACAGGTACAGTTCCCTCAGAGCATGCCTCTTGCTGTTGGCGAGCCCTGGTGGAAGACACCTTAGCTTGCAGTTTCTTATGTGTAGTATCTCCAGATAAGGCATGGCTATAATGGAGCCAAGGAGGCTTGGAATTCAGGTCCAATTCGCTTGACGGCTGGTGCATTTTTGATGAAAAGAGATTCCAAACTTGGGAGGCAACGCAGTCCGTCTGGGAGATGTGTGCAGCAAGGCAGGTCCTGCAGCGTCAAATACCTCAGGCTCTTGAACTCCGCCGATGCTGGTGCGCACATCCAGTTGGGTAGGTGGCAACCAACGTACCTGCCTGACACATGTAGATTCTCAATGCAGGTCGGAGGGCAGAGCTTTTCCAAGACCTCCTCTTGCTGCTGCTGCTTCTCGTTGGCCTCCTGATCACCACATGGCTCTGTGGTCGTATGCTTGCTAGCACTATGATTAGTATAGTTCAGCTTTAGATAGTTGAGGTGGGCCTTGCTGCTAATCATGGCCTTCTCAGGCATCCAGCAGGCAGGCACCTTCTCAAGGCCATGTAGTATGAGATCCCTAAGCTGAGAAAGAGGTGCCAGCTCTTGCAAACTGCACCAGCTGCTGCTGCCAGCATCCATGTCGTCCACGTGTATCGGGAACCCTTGAAGTAACGTCAGATTTGATAAGCCACCAAACCCCTTAGGCACGGCACTGATATTCGTGCCATCTAGTGCTAGACATGTTAAATGGACAAGTTTTGTGATGCTGCTCGGTAGATGACCCAACTTCTTACAATTGAGAAGGTCCATGTGCAGTAGAAACTTCATCTTGTGGATGTCTTCTGGTAGCCTAGACACATCTGTATCCTTTAAGTGAAGGTACCTTAGGTGCTTCAGCTTCGATAGAGAGGCAACCAACCTATCTGAATCTAAAGAGCTTATGCACAGTACCCGTAGACTAGGGAAACTACCTAGCATATCACCAGACTTCAAGTTTAATCTACAATCTATTATCAGTGTCCTAAGCGACTTCCGCCTTTGCAAAACAGCCGAGTCTGCTACTAATATGGTCCTTCCTAGTGAGAGGCGGCGGACAAGCATGCTGCTGCTGCCACCATGAAGAGTAGTAGAAGCTTGCTTGTCATCAACCACCACCAGAGATTCGTCTCTTGTCATGTGTTCAGCAAAGGAGCAGACCACGTCATGCATGGTGCACCTATATCCTGTGAAAGAATATCCTGCTGCAGGTTCTATGAGATTCCTGTTGATTTGCTCTCGGTAGTACTGGATTGCTATGTCTTCTAACCCACCATACCCATCGTGCAAACTGCTACTCGCACCCAGAGGTTGAATAAATCCTTCACTGATCCACAATGGAGTAATTACTGATTGTATAATTGTTGTACCTTTAGGGAAGAGTGAGCAGTATAGAAAGCATTGCTTCAGCTGGGGAGCTCAGGCAGTCCACCTACTGACCATGCGGGACTGTCCAAAACAGCCTTCCACTCACGCTCGCTTGGGTACCTCGTGCTTAGCAGTCCTCCGATCACTTTAATTGCAAGGGGTAAGCCGTCACACTTTTTAAGAATATCCATCCCGATATTTTTCAGCTGCTCAATTCCGACTACCTGCGGCCAACAATTAATTTATTAAGGCTTCTTATTTCTTACTACAAATTAAAACAGGGTCAGCACTGCTTGCATGCTTATATATATTTTCACATCCGCTACTGTTAGACAAGGGTCATTGTCATTTTGTTATTCAGTTTTTTCACAAGCATAAAGCGTAGGTTGGTCAACACATCAAAATTAGCCACATTTCTTACTATTACTAATTGCAAACACCTTTTGGAAGTTTTGTTATTATGAAAAAATAAAAACAGTTTGATGTAATATAACAACCTAATTAGTATATATCTAAAGTAGCTACCCACATCCGCCATCATGAAAGAAAAAAAAATAGTCAAAAGAAATCTCATAAATCTATATTTGAAATAACCACTTCATAAATCTATATCGACACAACAAGAGCAAATTAAGTATCTCGACCATCATTTTGTACTTCTGTATACTGACAACAGTGGCCATAAGATCTAATTTTCTTCTAAGGGTACTCACTACTACAGATCGGGCCATTTGTCCCGGTTCCAAAGGGCCATTTGTCCCGGTTTTGGAACCGGGATTCAGCTGCCGGGACAAAAGCTCTGGAGGCTTTTGTCCCGGGTGGTAGAACCGGGACAAAATGTCCCTCATGCTAAAAAATTTTTGCGCTCTGCGGGATTCGAACCCAAGACCTATTGCCTGGCGCATAGCTTTCTTGCCAACTCACCTAAGTAGTACATGTGACTCAGTAAAGAATAACTTCCTTTTGAACTATCACGTGGAGGGTCCTTTAGTCCGGGTTGGTGCCACCAACCGGGACAAAAGGGCCACCCTTTAGTCCGGGTTGGTGTTACCAACCAGGACAAAAGGGTTGGGCCTTTTATCCCGGGTGGAGCCACCAACCGGGACAAAAGACCTTTGTCCACCCCCCCCCCCCCCCCCCGCTGGCCTGGCTAGCCGTTGTACCCGGGACAAAAGCCACCTTTTGTCCCGGGCCCAAAGGCAGTCGGGACAAATAGCCTGGAACAAAGGCCTATTCTGTAGTAGTGACTTAATCGCCTGTCATTGATCAGCCCAAACCTAATTAAGGGGCCTAGATGCGCCTTCCTTGTGGCCGAGCGGCGAGCCGGTGCACTGCCTTCCACTAGTGGTGAAGGACGGGGAGTGCCCAGTGTGCCAATGGCAAGGAAGTAAAGGATGTTGGCCCAATGATGCTAGGTTCACATGTGTGCAATTTGCAATGGCGGATCCAGTGGTGGGCATTCGGTCAGAGACATGAGATGGAGCTAGGTTGGGGCAGAGGCAATAGCTCCTTAGAATTGATTAGATTGGAAAGGCTCTCTCACAAGAAGTTAAGGATAGTTTAGTCATTACCAAACAAAACAATTCCTAAGCTAAATAAGCTCGAAACTAATGGAAGTTGAATAGAGTGGAACAAAATTTTAACAAATTACATGGAAGTGAACTCTAAATTTTTCTATCATGTTGAAGGATTGAGAGTTTTTCCAATGGCATACAATGAATTTACTCATAATTTGTTGTGATACTACTCCCTCTGTTTCAAAATATATATAGGACATGGTTGAGCCACGGCAGTCTCTAAGGTTACACTTTGAGCAATAGTATTTCTTATGTTATATCGCCCATGACCATACAATTGACATCATACCGAATTATATAGTGTAATATGCTAATTAATGCTTAGGACATTTGTTGGTCAAATTGATTAGTTTGAATCTTGGAGAGGTTTGGAACGTGTGCATACCTTTAAAAAAAATGAAATGCTAGGAGTCGTATAGACTGACCTGATCAGGTGTCAATTGTTTCTTGAGCAGGGACCAGGCATCCTCCTCGTCTAACGGGCTGACATGATGTTGGTGGAAGGATTCTCCCATCTTTGAAGCTAAGTCTTTTAATCTTGTAGTGACAAGGACCCTGCTCCCCGGTTTATTCCGGCTGGCGTTTCTGATTGCAATACAAAGTACATTACTCCATGCTTCATCACTCCAAATGTCATCCATCACCACTAGGAACTTGCTCGCTGACAAGGCGTCAGTGAGGGTCCGTACAAAGAGGGACATGTCTAGCTCCTCACCAAGATCTCTGTCAGCATGTTTGATTGCAGACCTCAATAACTCAGCATCGTCAAAGTGCTTGCCAATGCTCAGCCATATCTTAGTTTTGAAGTTCTCTTGGATGGTTGTCTCTTTGAAGATCTTCTGGGCAAGGGTGGTCTTTCCGATGCCACCCATGCCAGATATGGAAACTACCTTGATGTTGTTGTCGTTGTTGTTGTCATCAGTGATTAGTTCTTGGATAAGAAACTTCATATCATTCTCGACATTCTTCCCAACAATGGTTGACTCGTCAAACTCTGACATTGCCTTGCGGCTGGAGTGTTCAGTTTGGCTGGTCATCCTCCTGTCTTGATAAGAACCAAACATGATATTAAAGTTGAACTGATAAGCCCCCTTGCGGATGTCGTCCAGACGCTGGTTCAGATCTTTGATGCGGCTGCCAATCTTGTGCGCGAACACAAGATTCCGCAGGCAGAAGAGCAATGACTGGCAGCAACTAGGAGCCTTCTTGTCCATGCTGCCATCTTCAGATTCCCTCCTCTTGTCAGCCTCGAGTTGGCACAGGTCTAGGATATCGGTGGCGTCGTACATGGCATCCTTGAGCTTGTTCACCCATCTTTGGATGCTCTTCTCGGTGATGCGCCTCCTCTCAGCATCTGCCAGGAAGGCTTTGATGCTTTCCGTGTTGTCCTCCAGCTTGGTGATCTCGCCGGATACGCCCAACAACATGTTCACCTCTTCTTCTGCCATGCCCGCAATCAGATTCTTCACGTATGGTACCATGGCAGCGACGGCGGCCATGGCTTGACCGTACCGTACGTCCTACACGGACAAATTAACGAAAACACATTATTTCCATCCGGATAACTGCTGCATGCAGGTCCAGTTAGTGAAATTGTTACTCTAATCGGCAGCCAAGGTATTTAAGGGCCGAGCTCCACTAAATCACGTTACATTTGTACAAATCTATCATATCTTCATAATTTGGATTGCCATCAATCTATATTCAAACTGGATCTAAATATAATACTTTTATTTTATTCAAGGAGAAACAAATTAGGATTGCAAATGCATAGTGATATCGAAATTTTAATGTTTACATATTGAAAGGATTTATATGGCTGCTTGCTTACACCAAGGGGTAGCAGGGAGTTTAAACGGGAGTTTAATTATATATATATATATATATATATATATATATATTTATGCATGTATATCTATAAATTGATGAAACAAACTTGCATTGCTATACAGAATTCAAACATGAATTGAAGAGAGACTGATTCACCTCAATTTGATGCAGGCGTGGCACCTCGGGTCTTGGGCTATGTGCTCTCGAGAATGCGATTAGCAGTGAAAAGCAAGGCGACAGGCAGGTATGAGCCAGCACTTATATATGCTGTCGGTGGATCGGACCTGGAAAAAAGAGGAAGCTAGAAAAAGATGATCCAATGCTTGTGCTTGCTACACACTCCAAGGATCTAGTGCCAAACTTGGCGCCATGGAAGAAGTATATAGTTGTCCTTCTTCTACATACAACCTTTGCTTCTTAGAAGTTCTGCTGGAACTGGAATAATATTTGTTTAATTTCTAGCAGGGACCACACTCGAATATTATTCCTTGAAAAGCAATGAAATTACAGAGTTTAACCTGATAACTGCAGCATTGCAAACGTACTTTAACAATCTAACAACTGTATTTGTTTAATTTCTAGCAGGGACCACACTCGAATATTATTCCTTGGAAAGCAATGAAATTACAGAGTTTAACCTGATAACTGCAGCTTTGCAAACGTACTTTAACAATCTAACAACTGCGACACACGAGATAGGGCAGAAATCTATCTTACTATTACTAATTGGAGGCTCCTTTTGAAGTCTTCGGGTGAAGCCATCTAGGATACTAGGTGGATAATCTAAAAGAATATAGAAATCCTACAAATTCTCACAAAAATCAGAAATATCCGGCCATCAATCTTACTATTACTAATTGGAGGCTCCTTTTGAAGCCTTCAGGTGAAGCCACCTAGGATCCTAGGTGGATAGTTTTAAAAAAATAGAGAAATCCTACAAATTCTCATAAAAATCAGAAATATCCGGCCATCAATTCGGCAACTCTAATCATAATAGCCATTGGATCTGTTATCTTTTTCTAATAAATTACCCACCTTTGTCATTATAAAAATAGACTAAACTAACCCTCTAAACATGTATCTAAATTACCCACCTCTACCATTATAAAAAATAATCTAAGGTAACCCCTAATCTTCATATAAGTTACTCACTTATGCCATTATAAAATAATATCAAATAACACCCTAAATTTTCATATATATTATCCAATGATATAATAATAAAAAGTAAAAATAAACCCCAAATCTGAATCAAAATTATATTATTATAATAAAATCTTAAAGCACATCAATATAAAATTCTAAATTACTATTTCTATCATTATTAATATATTATCTATATTTTTTTATAAAAATACTAATCATAATGTATGTGTCACCATATATTCATGTATAAGAGAAGAGATAAGAATACCAATTTTTATGTTGTTCACATAGCTCAAAAAAAGTGTTCAATTAATGTCACACCCTAAAATATTTAATTTTAGGATGTGAATATTTTTTAGAATGTGTTCAGCCATCTTTAGGGTTTTCTGAGAAATTTCCAGATTTTTTGGCAATTAGTCTCATTTTTCTCTAGAGCTAAATTCATTTAATCGAAACCTCTAAAATCTTTTTCATGAGTTCCAAATATTTTATTTGGACTCTCGTGTCCCGAGCTATCTTCAAGATATGTTTTGTAAATTTTTGGATCTACATGATATTTTTTTCATGGTTCAAAATATTTATCTAGACTTTTCTAGATTTATTTTAGACCTGAAAATATATTCTGGATAAATGAAATCCTTTCTTTTCTCTTCCTGCACTGCACTGGATTCAACCCGTGATTCATCCAATCCACTCTAAGCCCTAGAATTGTCCCACGTGCAAGCTTGAGCTTGGCTATTGCCTTGATCTCGTGTTTGTTGCATATCCATCGACAAAACGTAAACCCCAAAGCTTCTCGTTGAGGTACCCAATCAAACCACCTTGTTTCGACATTTTCCCTTTCTTCCTGAAGTTCAGTGCTTATCGGAACTAGCCAACCGCCACTCATCGCCAATCACCTTTCTCCGCCGAAGTTGGAGTTATCCAAAAGTTTCCCGTGAGGTGTGGAAACTGTAAATCCTGTTTCCTTTTCTTTATCTCATTCATTGTTCCCAGTTTCTCATCAAAGTCAGACCGATCCGTTATATCACTGTCATCCCTTTTTACTCTGTCGTATCTGCCCCATTCGAGTTCCATATTCTCTAAATCCTTCTGCCCGATCAAATCACACTCGAAACAGAGTCGTATCTCGGTTTCAGCATTTTCCGATAGGCCTTTGCTATCGTCACCATCAACTCGGATAATCAGCATCGTCGCTCTAAAACCTAGACCCAATCAATTTATACCTTAACATCCCAATCTTTTTGCCTATCTCTTTACCCTTCTCTCCGCTACATGAGTTCTATCCATCGGCCCGATTTAATCTCTACTTTTTTGTAAGGTGTATGTGCCATGACTCGCTGATCGAGTTCGGTATGACCACGCATGCTTGATCTTGCCCGTACACCATGTGCAGGCCAAGCTAGTTGTTGTTTGGTGCCATTTTTGGTTTCATGCGAGACTGGATGGCTCATGTTGTTGTTCTCGGCGTACGCATCACGCAATCCCATCAATCTGCACCGTATAAGAAGTTTCATCGTACCCGATTAGTCGCCTTTTCTTTCTTTGGTTCATGCTCTTGAACGGCCCGTTCGGCTTCACCCAGCCTCTTCTCATCCCTTCTTTCTTTTTCGTCAGTTTGTTTTCCCGTTCGGCTCGTTTTCCCATTCGGCCGAGGATCGAAGTCACCTCAGCCCACACAAACTTGTTGTTTTCCGTCTATCCAGATTCCCTCTCCTCAGTTCACATGCAATTCATTCTTTTTGGGCCGAGCTCACGCAGCTGGCCAGCCCAGCCCGAGCTGAAACCCAAGACAAGTCCAAGCCCGGCACGCTGTTATTGTGGGCATGCTTAGCATGCCAGGCTACGGTCCGAGTGCCCGACCGATAAAGGGCGAGCGCCCATCATCGCCGGCACTCGCCCTCCCCCATAACCTCTGCCCCCATCTACCCGAGGCCGGCATGCCCTACGACCCATTGCCTCCCCCTGCGTCGCCCTTGCATAGCGCCGCCACCAGGAGCCGCGCACCGAGGCCTCCTATGCCCCTGGCACTCCTGCAGCGTTGCCAGGCCTGTTCTTCGAGAACAGATCGCCGCCGCCCCTTCCAGCTTCGATTCCGGCCGCCACAGTGCATCTCCGCTATGGGTAAGCAGTAAAACGGATTCCCCTCGACCTCCTCTTCCTTTCCCCCCACCTTTCCCTGTCTCTTATGGTCTAAATCGCTGCAATTTTGGCCAGGAGCAAGCTCCTGTACGGCAGCCATAGAGGAGATGAAGCTTTTGCAGTCTAACCCCTGGAGAACAATGTAATAATTCTGTTCTTCGTTTGTGTCTTGCAAAATCTGCAGAAAACCCCCTAGTATATTAGATCTTTTCAGACTAGTCCCAACCCTAATCTTTTATGGATCTAACCCTAGCTTTTGATTTATTTGCGAGCTCAGTTTTCTGTGTCTTGTAAAAATCAGCAGCTAGCCCCTGAAGTCTATAGTTAATGGCGACTAGGTCCTTGCAACATAGTTATAGTTTCCACATTTTAAATCCGTTTCGACCCGTTCTTGTTGCGTTAGTCTTGTTTTAGCATAAGCCATCGTGAAGCGGTGTTGTTGTGCCATAGTTCTTGTTTTTAAATTAAATATAGATTTAATTTGATTAATGTTCTCCCATGTAGTGTTTTCAAAAAATCCATTTAAGTCTTTAATTCGGTTTTCATAATTAATGTTAACTTGATTAATATCAAATCAAATGTGTTTATAATTTAATTTGTTAGTTCAACAGGAATCATATAAAGTTCTGCGTTTAGATGCTTCGACATGTTCCTTTCAAATTAATTGTTTAATTAGTGTAATTTGAACGTAGATAATCATAAATAAAATTTGACTAAGTTCTACTTCGCTTTTGCCTTGGTAAATATAATTACAATATGAGTTAATTGTAATTTGGGATATTTCTTTAGAATATCCTTTAAATTTGTTTCCAAAATAAAATAAATGAAGCTTATAGTTCTTTTGTTTTCTTTTATAATACAAATCTTCTGATAGACGTTTCTTTTCGACCCTAGCTTTGTTTTCCGCGTTTCTTGCACTCTTGTGATCGTAGCAACAAGTCCTATCTTTTAGTACACTCTTTTAAAGCCTTTCTTTTATTTTGGTGTGTTGTTCTTAGTTGTACTTGTTGTTTATTTTGTATGGTTGCTCGATGATTGCTTCGAGTAGAAGGAACGCTGTTCGAGACTTGAAGATCATGAATTCCAAGTGAGCAAGAGTTGAAGAGCAGTAAGAGTAGCTTTTTGTCGGAGAAAGGCAAGTGACCCTAACCATCTTTCTATCTATGCTTATTTACAAGAATATTATGATGAATTAATTAAAATATGGAGAACCACCCAAGAAAATAGTACAACCACAATACTATATGGCTCTGGTCTTGGCTAATTAATTCGAGACTCTAGCTTGTGACAATCTTACTGAAAGGGCAAGATGGGATACATCGTCAAAGGGCAAGAGGGGATACATCGTCGGGTATAGCTCGGTCCTCTTGAGGCGTTGATATGTTACAAGTTAAGGCGTCATCCTCATTAGGAAGTGTTATGACCGCTTTGGCTTGAAACTTTAGCGGATTGTCATAAGTTAGAGAATCTTTGTAAAGGCCTCGTAGTGAATCCCTAGCCACTCACCTCGGAAGCGTTTAAGAGACTAGCTACCTCGGGCGACATAGGAAACACGAATTGTGGTGAAAGTGTACAACCTTTGCAGAGTGTAAAACTGATATATCAGCCGTGCTCACGATCACGAACGGCTTGGAGCCTCACATGATTAATTTAACTTGAAGATGGACTTAAATCAATTGTTCTGGTTATTTCTTGTGGTCTTGCTGAATACCAACCATAAGTGTACTCATCCTTGCTTACTGCTACTCAGAAGATAAAGTTGTTGTGAAGTCTTTCGAAGATGATGCTGAGTTTTAGGCGTACGCAACCCCCGGTCGATTGCCTGTGAAGTTTGAAGCCTTCGTTTTCAGAATAAGCTGTATAACTCTGATAACATATAGTTGTTTTAATTATCTTTTTCGTGATACTGTTACTGATTATTCACTTATGATGTCTCTATATGTATGGAACTTGATCCTGGCATACATATAGCTATGCATTCGGTTTTGTCCTTAAAACCAGGTATGACAATTAAACACATATCAAACATATATGGAGGTGTGATGCAAAGTGAGAAAAAATTGTTATTAACTAAACCTACCACATTTATTAGAATTACATAATGATAAATATGTATCTTTACTGCACTAGATTAGAATATTTAATTGGTTAAAGAAAGCATGAGATAGATAATTATTAGATATCTATAACTAGCTCGTGCGGGAGCACGAGTTGATAGACTAGTTGTGAAGAACCAGAGCACACAGGGCACCCTTACAACGAGACAGCTACGAGTACACAGGTCGAATGTATTTGATTTGATGAAATTTATAGGAAAATATACAAATATATATCCACAATTTGGAATATTCTATTCTATAAGTTTCATCAAAACTAAACATGGTTCATGTAAGATAAAAGCTAAAATGATGTAGAATTTAGAAAGGAAGGAGCAGTTAATAATTTGGAACGGAATGATAAGACTCTAAATAAAGTCTAATGATTCGTTACAGGTGAGGTCGGAGAGGTACCGTAATTTGCTCCATTGGCCCTTTTGCAGCTCTAGATTTGTTCTTGGCGTGGTTTACGAACGTTTTGGTTGCACGCTATCCCTTACCGCACGTCGTGCCTTGCTTGATGATTAACAAATCCAATGTTAGCCCTGTTTGGAATGGAGGCTTAATTTTCAAAGGAATGCAACCTCCCGTTCCTATGGAAAGTTTTGCTCTCCTGCACAAAACGTTTGGAATAGCATTCCGAGGCAATGTTTTCCGCTGAAGGTGAGTGAGACGCAAGAGACAGACTGCAGCTGCCTCTCTACGACGTCGATCCTACGAAAACCGAAGAAGCATCTTTGCCACGACAGCTTCCGTGCTAATTGTTAGGTAGTTTCCGTGCTAACTCTGCCAGGCGTCGGATTGACGCCAAGAGAGCCCGACGCACGGCGAAGGCGGGTGAACTGCGGCGAAGGGACGGCCGTCGTTGGAGAATGCTCGGAGCTGCGGACGGTTTTCTCCCTAAAAATGTCCGGCGTGTCGGAGCCCCGGCCGGTGGCTGTGGTTGGCCGGCGGCATCTGGTGCTTTGACATGGCCGCAACCGCAAGAGGAAGCCTGAAACGAGGCTGTCGCCTTCGGGGTGAAATGGCGAGAGAACGAGGAGGCAGAAAGAGGTGCGGCCAGTGAGGCCGCGGCTTATTAGAGCCGGGCCGCAGGGGAGGGCCGCGGCAAATTTGAAATAATTGTATTTTTAGATGAACAAACATTGACTCCTCGTGATTTTGCCACTTTCAGTAAATAACAATGTAGGACTATCTGTGTCTATAAAATGTGAATCCAATGTCAAAACTGCAAAGGTCATTATTTGCAGTCCTATTTTTGCAAATTCTCTGCAAATTCAGCTGGCTTTGTGATCTTGACGGCTTCTGTTGTAGTGGCAGGACGGCGGTTGGTGTTCTCCTAATGTTCCTGGCACGTCTCAGCAATCAGTTGAATATGATATTGCTAAAAGGTCCCTAGTACTGACTGATCGGTGGTCTCCTAATGTTCAATTCAAAGAGTTTCATTCAGTCTCAGCTCAGGTAAGTTTCTATTCTGACAATTTTTGGGTGGACTGAAGCTCAGTAATGGCACCTATGATAACCAACTGAAATTTTCAGTGTGCACGTACTCGTATATCATCTAGGCAGTCATGTTCTGTCTACAAAAAAGAAAGTATTTAAAAAACGTTAAACTCTGCATGATCACAGACTATTATAATATTGTATGCTTTAGCACAAAATTTTTGTTGTAGCTTTAGATCTATGCTTTTCTGCAATTAATCGGAATAATTCATAGATGCAGTTTCTATAGTACAATTATGGTGAAGCTTTTATGGTGGGCTAATTATTGTATTATTGAACTGTAGTAAAAATTTTATACTCATTGAATCATGTATAACTTAGTTATAGATTTATTTAGATTTATGCTTGTTAAATCTATACTTTATCTATAACTAAGTTATATATGATCAAATGAGTATGAAATTTTTACTACAATTTAAGCATACTATAATTAACCTACCATAAAAATTTCACCACAATTGGACCATAGAAGCTGCATCTATGAATTATTCCAATTACTTACAGAAAAGCATATATCTAAAGCAACATCAAAAAATTTGTACTAAAATATATTATAATATTCACTATGTAGATCTACTCATGTAGAGTCCAACAAAATTAGATTTTCTATTTTATAATTTTTCTGTGATTTACTATAATTTTTTAAAGATTTAGAGGAAATAAATAAAAAAGAAAAAGACAAAACTGAGCTGCAAAACCACCTATCTGATTTTGCAAAGGTGATGGGGCTAGAAATCTGGTTTTGTAGTTCAGGGGGTGATGTGATCTACCATTGATACATTGGGGGGTTATATACTTTTTCCATCCAAATACTACTAAACTTTAATTAAGCCATGACAGCCTAGTTTGTGAATTGATTTCTAAAAGTGTACTATAATCGGAGTGTAGTTTTGTAAAATTTACTCTAATATACTATTCAAGGGTTAAAGATGCTGAAATTTATTGGTATACACGACATTCAAGGGTTAATTATGCTGAAATCGGAGTGGATGGCAAGACGAGTGCTGAATCTGAACTTGACAAAATCATTTTGTCTGAATGGACTCGTTCTGGTGGTGGCGTGGTGCTCGTCAGTGATGGCGCCTCCTTCCTTCTCTCTTGCGTTTTCTCCACCATTTGCCTGAGCAGTACTGCTGCCGGCTCCATGAACGTGTACATGCTCGTGTCCATCCTCTCCGCCGCGCTGGGCCGCCGCGCCACGCTGGTACTCGCCAACCTCTTCCTCATGGCCGGCGCGCTCGCCATGTCGCTCGGCGGCAGCTACGCGGCGCTCATGGCTTCGCGGTTCGTCGCCAGCGTCGGCTTCAGGTTCTCCATCGTCGTAGTGCCGGTGCACAACGCTGAGATCTTCGTGCCATCGTTAATTGGTTGACGTATGCACGCATCCATCCACCCATGATCCGTGATCGATTATTCCTCGTGCTACGGCTTGCCTCCATTGATCGGGTTCGTGTCCACCTATGGCTTCGCCGGTCTGCCTGCCGAGAAAGTTTGTTGTGTTGTGTAGTTATCTGCAGTCATGGATCTTTTGGGTACGGTGAGCATGTCACTGATGACATGCAAGCAGGGGATTGCTTCTTATTGTGGAGTTCAAGAGGGTTTTTCTAAAAGAATTATTAATGGGATGTTTGGGGTAAAAATTTCATGGCAATGCCATGTCGTCGACGGCCAGAGCCAGAGCATCGAGGCACACACTTCCGAATCCTAGAAAACTTGCAGCAGACTCGGAGGTAAGTCTGAATATTCAGACTACTCTTCTGTGGACAACACAGAAGCAAATTCAGCTGGCCTTTGTGATCATAATTTAAGTACCTGAAATCCGATTGTGGCTGCTGCGCTCCTGCATGATCTCAGACGCCGTGGCCGGCGGCAAAGGGTGGCCGGCTAGGTAGCATAGAAGAAGAGAAAAACTGAAAGGGAAGACCAATCTCTGAAGCTAATTGTCTGCTATATATGCATGTACTCGTAAAGAAATGCAATTGGGCTGAGCACGTATCTTTTGTGGTCCACAAAAAAAAATAGAGTGGGATAGGGCGGTCGACAACTGTTTGTTTATGCATCGACTGATGGGACGATGATTTTCCCGGGAGGAGGGAAATGTAGGGGAGGAAGATTCTTAGGGGGAAAAATTAAGAAGCTTCGACTGCATGGCTGAATTTTATTTACAACTCTCCAAACAGATCATCATCTTGATGATAACTACATGGTGGATACAAACAACAATCTTAAATAAATTACGTCATGAAATTAATATGCACCGGGAAGATGAATTTCTTCGATTGTGTTTCTAACCATTTTTGTCCCAGAGAAGCTTTCAAACTAGTATTGCCAAGCTTGCACTACGTTCAAAATGCTCACATAAATATCACTCCTCTTTCCTTGTTTACAGTTCCCTATTTGTACCATATTCATGCCAATACACAGCACACGTATAACGTCTCATGCCAAGTCATGATTTATGTAAATAATAGTTTTCCAAAGGTTCACCATCTCATCCAACACCGTTAGACACACAAGCTAGCATCCACACTATTCATTGTCCTTCAGCACAATTTGCCAAATTTGACAACAACCATGTCCCCATTCGGTCAAATGCAATGAACGCGTCAAAGTAAGACATATATGCTCTTTCCCTTCAGCACAGTTTCCACAATCCATCAAACAAACAATAGAGAACAATTATTCTCGAAGGCCTACCATCACATCACACCATATAGCTTCAATAGTTCTCTTATTCCCAATGGAGGAACATACTATAATCCTCATTGTGGGGCAGGACCTGCAGGCCTTGCAATGGCAGCATGCCTCACCCAACTCTCTATCCCTTATGTAATCGTTGAGCGTGAGGATTGCAGTGAATCCCTATAGCGCAACCGTGCCTATGACCGTCTTAAGCTACACCTGGCAAAGGAGTTTTGTGAGCTACCCCACATGTCATACACAGTAGATACCCCAACCTACATCCCAAAGGATCAGTTTGTGAAGTACCTCGATGATTGCATTGAGTGTTTCGACATCCGACCAAAGTACAATACTGCCATTGAGTCATGCACATATGATGAAGGTAGAAGGTGTTGGTTCGGTATGGCTCGTGACATGAAAACGTCCATGGTTGTTAGGTACGTGGCTAGGTTCCTTGTCGTAGCAAATGGTGAGAATAGTGCAGAGAACATTCTAGTGATCCCTGGACTGCATGGCTTTGCTGGAGAGATTATCCACTCATGAAGATACAAATCAGGTGCCACCTACTCAAGGAAGAATGTACTAGTGGTTGGATGTGGCAACTCCGGAATGGAGATTGCCTATGATTTGGCATCTTATGGTGCCAATACATCAATTGTTATTCGAAGCCCAATAAATTTATTGTTCCTATGTTCATTTATTAAAAGAACACATGAGATGTAAATGAGAATTCATAATATAATAGCTTGACTTTACATAAATTTTAATTTCTAAAGCAAAAGAACATATATAGTCCTAACACACGAGGAAATGTGGGGCGATACCTCTATAAAGTCAAAAGCTCTACATATCTATGGTGTGTTATGCTCTTACAAAGTTAGTAAAAACATGTAGCACCGGTTTAACCGATGACCCTGCACCAGCCAAACCAATGTCATCGGATAAACCGACGCACAGGCATCGGTGCATTGGACAGTACGCATGAAGACCAAGTGAAGAAATATAAGTGACATTGGTTAAACCGATGGTGCATCAAATAGGCGTCAATGCATTCACCGTACCATTGTCCAGAGAGCATGTCAGGGTGCAAGGTTCAGCACCGGTTGAACCAATGGTGCACCGGAGCAAGGAATCGGTGCAATGACGTCAGCGTTGCAGGAAACTAAGGAGAAAGATCTTCAGCACCGGTTGAACCGATGGGCATCGGAGCACGGCATCGGTTTAACCGATGACTACTGAGTCAGCAAAACAGCGTGTCAGAAGTCCAACGACTACTTCAAAGCTCGAGTGACCGGTTGAACCGACAGTCCAAGCACCGGTTTAACCGATGCCTACACTGGAAAGTGGACAACGGCTATAAACGGTTAGCTTGACTTGGTGACTAATATATATGTCATCCCCCGGCCATTTTGGAGTTGCTGGAGTCTAAAGGAACCCCACACACACTAGAAAAACATCTCCAAGCCATCCAAGAGCATATTGATCAAACACTTAGGTTTAGCACAAGCTTTGTGAATGAGTGCTAGGCTAGCTCAAGTTTGAGTGAGAGAGCAAGGAGTTGTACCTTGTGTGCTATGCTTGAGAGCTGCTCAAGCTTGTATCTTGGTGCGCCAGCCATTCTTGGAGTCTTGGTGGCTCGCCGGCAAGTCTACAACCCTCCAGCTTGGTGTGGAGCGGCGTGGACGGCTTTGTGCGGGCGACCCTCCGGCTCCTTAGTGGAAAGCGGGATCAAGGTGATCGTGGTGACTTAGTGGCAAGCCTTTGTGGCGAGTCAAAGTGTCCCCGAAAGAGACTTGATTACCGGAAAGCGATACTCTTAGTGAGTGTTTCAACAACGTAGAGTAGGAGTGGCTTTGTGCCTAACCGAACCACGGGATAAATCTCGCGTCAAGAGTTTGCTTCCTCTCATCCCTATTTAAGCTTATGCATTTCATATTGCAACTTGTGTATCTTTACATTCTTTGTGTATTATCTTGCTATGATTGGCTATAGGTTGTAAAACAATTCATGAATAGAACAAGAACTAGCATGAACAACTTTATCATACTAGAAATAAGACACATGATAATAATGATCTCATAAAACATAATTAAAAGAAGGATCAGATCACGGCGCACGTACTTAGGATTTGCAGATGAATGTACTCTGACGATCACCAGTGGTGCAGACGGGGTGATGACGGTGTTGCGGACGGAGAGCAGCAGACGGCATTGAAGACGATGGTACGCCGCAATGCCTAACTTACGGAGGACGAGCTGCGGTGAAGGTCTTTGAGCAGTCACGCCACACGCTTCCCAAAAACCTTGGTTTTCCCCTCTCCACTTACATATGGTCCCCACCTGTCATCACCTACCTCTTCTTTCTTCCTCTCTTTCTCCACCATGGCCAAGCTGAGCCCATCATCACCATAATCAACAGCCAAAATCCGGCCACTTCGCACCACCTCCGTCCAATTCCACTCACACACTGCCGCCCCACCTCCTCCTCCACGTTCCCAAGCTGCCCGTTCCGCGCTGCTCCCCGGCCAGAATCGGCGCCCCTTCCAGACGGGTTCGAGGAGTGGCGGCAGGAGCAGGGTGATTCTGGGGTGGACGCCTCAGGCGGCCAGCGGGGGAGGCGTGGCGTACGCCCACGAGGGAGGCGGGGTGATGATAGGTGGGGCCCACATATAATTGAGAGGAGGAAGCTAAATCAGTAAAAAACCACCTCATAAACTACTTTGAGTTATTCTATGGGGGTTTTTTTGTCAGTTTTATAAATCAAGTTAGAGGGTGTAGTTGTCCGAATTTTTAGTTCAGGGGGGTTCAAACTCAGACACAAGTTTAGAGGGTAAAACGGACTTTATTCTTTGGAGAATGGGTATTAAAAATTTTTTAAAGGTGATTTTTTTAACAGCTTGAGTTGTAGATTCACAACACATAATTAAGTACCAACATTATAGAATTAATTAATACCTAAAATTGTTTAGCAAATAGATAATTAATGTACCAGAAGACGAAGTTGTCAAATGAAAATGGAACAAAATGAGAGTGAGAGCAAGGGCTCAGATGATCAGAGATTGATGGTACAGGACGTGCAAGATCCATTTCCTCCTTTGGAAGTGCTGAAACAGGACGAGCGCCTGCGCCAGATGGTGCAGGGGAACCTCGTGCCCGGCGCTACGAACGGTGACAAAGGTCAAGCCTTCATACTCCATATAGCCACCAACCTATATATCATCTCAGGATGCTTAGCCATGGAGGAAATAAATAGTATCCGTAAGAAACTCTGCTGGATTTAGAGATACTACTATTAAGCTGTTCTTCGCTCATGTCCATCGCCAACCCGCCTGGAAGATTTTTGCTTTTATGAGATCATGCAGACTCAGCCTGCACAAAGGACTGGGGCGACGAAGACAGAATGCAGTCGTGCAAGCTGTTGACACGAAATTCGCCCAAACAAACTTGAATGCGCTAGAACGCGCGTTGACCATCAAAACGACCGTCACGAACGACTCTCTATGCCGACCGGTTAGACAGGCTAGAGCGACCGGTCAGACCGGTTCTTTCAGGGAGCCCGTGAAGATCTAAAACCTCGAGTTCGGGAGGGATCCTCTCAGAGCTTGAAGATCTAGAGTTGCTCTGAGGTCGGCAGACCACTCAGAACACCCTCGAACGCTGTGGAGACGAGCGAAGAACATTAAATAGGGGTTGGAAAAGTTAGAGTTTTGAGAGGTAAAAGTAAAGGACAAGTTGTATTGATTCGATTGGGAATACCCTTAACACAATGATAATGCAGGCAGTTCGCTCCTGACGAGTGCTGCCGACAGCCGGTTGGTCGGAGCAGAGATATGCACAGAACAGAGCACACGGAAACAGAGCATAACGGATCATCCAATTATCCATGCGTCAATAATAGCAGATGAGATGAGATGATCGTGGACGCGCCTGGGTGTCTTTCGCTAGAACTAGAAGATGACCGCACACCTGACACCCCTGACCTGACATTCATATTTTGGCACGATGTTCTGCAGAGTAATCTTGAAAACAGAGCATATGAAAACAGAGCATGGGGAGTCACTGCAATCCAGTAATCTCTTATTCTCATTGCATACCGAAACAGAGCAGGCGTTCTAGTTGCAATCAAATGCTACATCAGTTGCCCCATACTATATATATTAGAAAGGAAGAGAACGAGCGACCATGCATACTGGCACCTGCGCTCTCTGATGTCTCACCGGAAAATTACACAAAATAACTTGACCTTTTTCATCACATCGGCAACACTCGCGAAGAATAATATGAACAAGCGGTAGGACAAATACAATGCAGAAGAAACTAAGCTAAATATTTTGCTTTTGAGGGCCACAAGAGATCAAGCTGCTGCACTCAATACCAGCTGACCCTACAATACAAGGTTTGCAAGGGCCTGAGGCCTGGCACATCGGCTGCCCTTCCCATGCACGGCATTATTGATGTCGGAGAGCAACACTAGTACCTCAGAAAATGAAGTAAAAATTAGCCGGCTAGCAAGACATCCAGGTTCCAAGCTTGCACAAGGCTTAATTAGCCAACCAAATCTAACCACACATGTGACATTTTCATGGGAAACTGGTTTGAGTAGTATGGTACTGTCCATGGGTGAGCAATCTAATCTCTGAAGATGTGGCGAAGCAGAGGAACTTGTCATCTACGAGCAACTAATCATTTGCGTTAACTCAAATCCTTTCTCTGCTTCATTGTTCATCATCTGAATCTGAGACAGAAATCAAAACGGAATTAAGATTATAAGAAAAATAAAGCAGGAATATGGGTTAGGAGAACTGGGGAAAAAACAACTAGAGGCAGGCTGGCAACAGGGGAGGAAAAACCAACGCAATTATTTTAGAAGAAGAATTCGCTATCTATGAGACAAATATACCAAACTAAGATTACAAGCAGGAAAAGGGGCCTATATCGAACAATAGGAGTCAGGCTGGCATATACAGTGTAAGAAACATGGTCCTGTTAGGCCATAGTTTGTGATTTTAGTGGTTGTATGACAACATAATCAATAAGACTAATAATGTTAGTGAGTTCATACTTGTAGAATTTTTAGGTCCCATGGACAAAATGCACTATGAATACATAAGTCGGTTGAACTGACGGTGTGAAAGATAACCGGGTTGGTGCAATGGAAGTTGCAACTACGATCAAGAGCTGGAAAGGTCAACACGACCGGTTAAACTGATGGGTCAAAAATTGAACTCATCAGTGCATTGGATGGTGCAAATGGAGATCAAGTGAAGAAATGATAGTAGCACCAGTTAAACCGACGGTGCAATAAGAAACGTCAGTGCAATGTTACTGGCATTGTCCAAAGAGCTTATCGATCGACAGCTCAGGTTAAGGGACAAAGTCTTCAGGACTGGTTGAACGGCCAGTAACGGCTATAGGTGGACCTCCAGCCTATATAAGGCGTCACCCCGAATCATTTGAGGTTGCTGGAGCTTGTGTGAAGCTACCCACGTACTGAAGAAGTTCTCCGAGCCATTCAAGAGCCCATTGATCAAATCCTTAGGTTTAGCACATGCTTTGTGAGTGAGGGTGCTAGGCTAGCTCAAGATTGAGTGAGTGTGCAAGGAGTAAACCACACATTGTATCTTGATGTGCCGGCACCTTGGAGTTGTGAAAACTCACCGGCAAATCTTCAACCGTTCTGCTTGGTGTGGAGCGGCATCGACGGTTGTGTGCGGGGATGTGGAGACCCCATCCTTTATGGAGAAGGTTCTTAGTGGAAAGTGGGATCATGGTGACTAGTGAACTTGGCGTGAGTCTTGGTGGCGTAGCCTTTATGGCAAGTCAAGGGGTCCCCGGAAGAGACTTGGTGCCGGGAAGCAATGCTCTTGTTGAGTGCTTCAACAACGTGGACTAGGGGGTTTAGTGCGTACCGATACCACATGATATATTTTTGTGTCAAGAGTTTGTTTCCACTCATCCCCTCCTTTACGTTTCCGCATTTCATAATTGCAATTTGTGTGCTTTACTTTCTTAGAGTAGCATCCAGCTAGTATTGACTATAGGTTGCAAAACTTGTTTTGGGATGAGTAATTTCACACTAGTTGAACCATAATTGCATATATAGATAGCATAATCTTGTTTATATTTTGTGCAATTCTATTTGGAGCCATAGTTTAAGGTTTTTATGTCTATCTAATTCACCCCCTCACTCTTAAATTACGAGCACCGATTCTTTTCATATACCTTTTGCACTGTCAGTCCAGGATCTATCATCGGAATCTGGGGAAATTAAATAAACCCGCAAAAAATAAGCACAAATTAAGTTTAAAAGAAACAGAGATGGGGAGTAGCAAGGAATAAGTACAGGAGATATCGCACCTTATTCAATATATATATATATATATATGTTATGGTAGGGATGATTGGGATGCATTTCAGCTGCATGCGTCAGTGCAGCCTTGGCTTGCTCCGCCGCCTCCTTGCTAGCGCCTTCGCATCGGACTTCAGCAATGATCGCCTGCAGCAATGGCAGGTTCCCAAGGCCCATGTCGAAACCACCATCGTTGCTGGCAGTTCCTCTTGCCTCCCGCACATAAAACAACGGCAGGCGAAGCCGTGTGAGCCTTGGCATAGCTCCTTTTTGAAACACTACTGGCCATACAAATTGCAAGGAACAAAATATAAGGCACGGGAACGAACCAGCACCAACAACGAATCCCTCAAGGATTCCAAGGTTCCTATTGTCCACCCTCAGACATAGAGAGCGGAGAGCTGGCAACCTCCCGAGGATGTCGAGGTCGCCCTGATGTAGCTCTCTCACGGCGATTGATAGGCAGGTGAGAACCGGAACAAGTGATGGATTCACCCAAGCCGGCAGTGTAGAAAACCAACAGCCGTCAACTGTATTCAACTCACGGAGATGTCGAGGGGCGACCCAGCTATCCAATCCACCAATGCTGCGTTTACCAGGATGGACTATGGTAACTACATCCACGATATGTAGTTGCTGGATCTTTTGTAACTTGTGTAGACACTCCAACAGCTTATCATTCCACTCGTCCAAATTGATACGCAGCTGCCTCAGTTCAGTTAGCTGGCCCAACTCTTCTATAATATTTATGGTGGAGCCGTCAATGTATAACGATGACAGCTGCTCAAGGCATGTTAGGTTTCCGATTCCATTTGGCACTCTTGTAGTCACGTTAATGTCTAGGCACATCAAATTTCTTAGCTGGACAACACTCCAAGGCAAGATGGAAATAGAATTGCCCCTCACATCCAATGTTTGTAGAAACTGCAGGTTTCCTATTTCTTCCGGGAGCTGAGAAATATGCGTAGAATATAGTCTTAAGTACCTCAACTGGTATAAATTTCCAAGGTACTTAAGGCTATCAGTATGTGAAAGGTTGCAATGCTCCAAATCCAGTACACGTAAAAATCGGCAGCTGCCAGCTGCCGGCACTTGAGCAACGGCTGCTGGGAAGATAACAACTGACCTTGCACGTTGCAACAAGTTTCTCGTAGCCTGAGCCATCACGTGACTTTTCTTGCCATTTTGAAGGGACAACCTCCGAATCGTACTTGATGGAGCTGTGCTATCCATATCACTTAGTATGGTAACAAAGTTTTCTTCACATGAAAAGGAACGGATAAGATCGAGCACCATATCATGTATGCGACAACTCTTTACCATGCCAGTGTAGTTATATATCGGTTGGATCATACTTCTGTTTATGAGCTCATTGAAGTAAAACTCTCCTATTTCAAATGGACTCTTCCCCTGTTTTTCCCATTGGATAAAACCTTCAGCTATCCACATTCTTATCAAGCGGTCCTTGCCAATTTCAAAATCTTCAGGAAACATGCTTAAATATAACAAGCAAGTCCTTAGATGGCATGGCAGCTCATAATAGCTGAAAGACAACATCTTTCTCATATTCTCCACATCCATATTGTTTTCCATGCCAGTACCAACAGAGTTGTACACCTCGTACCACTCCAGTTTATTTCTTGCTTTGCAAGCTAGCAAGCTAGCCATTGTAATAATTGCTAAGGGCACACCAGCACATTTCTTTAGTATTCTGTCAGATACTTCTGCAAGTTCATCATCAGGACATTTTTCTATTTCTTTATTGCTGTCTTTGTTTTTGTTACCAAATATTCTTCTAAAAAATAGCTTCCGAGAGTTGTTTGAAGAAAGGGGTTTCAGCTTGTAAGCACCGCCAGCTTGTTCAGCAACATCAGCAATACGGGTAGTTGTAATAATTGTGTATCCAACATCATTATCAGGCAAAGCACATCTAATCCTTTTCCAAACTGAGATATCCCATATGTCATCAGCAACAACGAAATACCTAAACATATCACAAGTTATTAGAAAAAATCTTGTGATTTTAGGATGGAAAATTGTTCTAATATTGTTCATATACCAGCTAGATGCAAATTAAGCAAACTGGCATGGAACACTACTGGAGATTTAATGATTAAACTAAATTAAAATAGCTAGGGAGCAGCTGGATTGGCAAGTCCGTGAACAAAATAAGTCCACTCAGAATCTTTGCCAAAACAAAATGTAGTCCAGTCAGGGAATTATTTGCACTTAATAATGATGTGATAAAGCTTAAGTGGTGGTGTTCTACCATTTAATACAGCCGTGCATGAACATTTCATTAACCACATGTAGACTTGTACTTCATGTGCATAATTGATGAATGGAGTATTGTGAACAGAGGGTGTAAATTATCAGTGGCTAAAAAACTTCATATGTATAAATTGGCTAAAGGAGTGCTTTCATACCTTTTGTCCTGAAGGAATTCTCCGAGTACTTTTATGAGTCGACTCTCATCCAATATTTCTTCATTAATGCTCTTGCCAAAATCATTGAGTAAGCCCTTGAATAATCTCTTCAAGTCAGGAGTTTGAGACACAGAAACAAAAGCACAACAATCGAATTGTGCTCTAATCTTTTCAAAAACTGCATTAGCAAGAGTTGTCTTTCCCAGGCCTCCAAATCCAAAAATTGAAACGGTCTTCCCTTGCTTCATGGGAACGTTATTCCCTTGTGTCAAAAAATTATTGATGAACTCATCCCTTGCCTCTTCAATTCCAACAAGCTCTTTCATCTCGGTGTACTGAGTGAATAAACGAGGGTCAACAGTAACAGGTTTATCAACACCAAGGTTGATCTCTCTGACTTCTTTAGCTATCTTACGGTGAACCTTGGGCTGCATCAACAAGTTGAGGCTCCTATCAATGACCTTTTTTAGCCCGTGCTGTGTGCCAAGCCTTTTACCCTTGCATTGCACCATGGACGTGTCAATGCTATCCTCTATGTCGTAGGAAAGCTCTCTCACATTCCTGGACCAGATCTTGTCATTATTGGGAAGCTGGCCTGCCGGAGTCCTGGAGATGAACTCCAGCGCAGCCTTCATGCTCTCAAGCTCTTCTTGCAGGAACTTGATCTCCCCCTTCAGCCCCTTCTGCAGATTGTACTCCCCAGCGGCTAGACCAGCGAGCTTTGTGATGACGCTTGGCAGAGCCCCCGTCACGACTTCCATAGTTTTTTGCCCCTAAATAAACGAGTTCAAGGATTGAGATTTTTGGGTGTTGGTGTGCCCCACAGCCTTGCCAATACCAATAAGCAGTGCCGTGCAGAGTTGTAAAGAATAAGAGTTAGCGAGCTGAGACTTACTGGTCGATGCTGGTCACGAATGGAGGCTCCTCGCCGGATCAGGCTGCCAGCAGATCGGCGACTCACTTGTTGATGCGTGATTAACTAGAAGTCGCTGCTGCCTTGGAAGAGGTGGAAGAGCCCGATGGGATGAGGGGGAAGGTAAATGCAGTGGTAGATGCGGGAGATAGGAAATGAGAGGAGGAAGATCCCCGCTGCTTGTCCAGGACGACTAGGAGGTCAAGATCAAGGTCTGTTGGATACGGCTTGCTTCAAACCTTTCCCGTCCAATTGTTCTATGGATTGCTTGCTCTTATCACTGCTCGCCGGCACTGCAGATGTGGACTGTAGAACCCCGTCGTGTTCGTGGCCCATGGCGACTGTAACCCGATGGCACGTTTCACCTAATGAGGGCATTAAATTCTGCCTCATCTGCTTGCCCAGGCACGAGGTCCAGGTCTTTGGGTACCATCGTTCTCTAGCTAATTGAGCGACAGCCTGACAGATGAATGCAATGCAATTTCTCTGCTAGTCCCTGTCGACTGTGATGTGATACTGATGGGCCCTTGACATATTGAACCGTCCCCCGTCCACTTGTTCTTATAATTTTTTTTGTTTGATCCGTTACTGCTATGTGTAATGATGACTATATAGAATGCTACTGGCAGGGGAAGCCGGAGTAGACATGTTTAGTTTTTTCTATAAAGAGTAGACATGCTTATGCACGCTTTGTTATTCGAGAAAACTAGCAAGGTGGCCCGTGCAAATAGCACGGGTATCTAGAATTTTCGTACTAATATTTATATTTTTTTTAAAAAAATTAAAATTACTTAATTCAATTTTGTTGTTGTTGTTTCCGGATCAAGTAAATTCTGAGACCATCAAAGTTATAATACCAACATAAATCAATACCAAGGTAATGTCACAAGTTAATAAAACCACTAAATCATCATAAAACTTAGCGCTATATGTTCTTTTACTTTTCAACTAACTTTGTAATTCCTAAATCCTCTTAACATTTAAAACATGTTTATATTTATTTGTTGTACTCTTCCGTATGCTCTATTTTGTATAGTCTAGATTTGTACGATTAATGGATCTATTTGTAGTTCATATATGTCTAATTTCAAGATCTAATGAGCTTAAATATTTTCTTATAGATCAATTTATTTATTCATATTGACCGAAGTGTTTATGAGTATTTGGTAAAAGGATATAGATATTGTAGGATCTTAAATTTTTATCATCACTAAACCACAATCGTTTTGTAAGCAATGCCTTACCCGATGCCCATCCGAATATCAAGCGAGCTTCCGAAGCTTCCCCTAATCTTATCGTCTCCCATCCCATTCTACTGTAGCTCATAGAGATCGCATCGCTCCCAGCCTGCCGATGAGAGGGAGGTGGGCCAGCCTCCTTTCTCTTAGTGTATACTATCTGTAGTTTGTTATGCTTGGATAGGCCCTTGCCCCCTCCCCCCCCATCCCACCAGTTGTGGCTATTGCTGGTGCCGTTAGTGCCCTCATCGTTGTGGCTTGCTACGATGGCTGCAGGGTGAGCTCGATTAAAGGTTCCTTCCCTCCCTCTTCTTCATCTCGCTCTGCTTGACCTAATCTCATCCCTCTTCCTTTGTTTCCTCGCTCCCTAGTTCAGCTCTTCATCTTCCTCCTTCCTCTTTTCCCCCTACTCTCTCTTGCTTCCTGGTTTCTACTCATCTGGTTACTTTAGATTTTGTTTTGGTTAGAGTCACGGTAGATTTTCTGGCTTGTGCTGTGGATTTGCTTCTGTTCTTCAGAGTGAATCTAAGTGGTCTTTGCTTGCTAATTTTTTTTTTGGTAGCTCCAGTTTGCTTCTCATCTTACCCCGCTATCTTTTCTATTGAAGCAGCTTTGAGCTTTTTTCTTTCTGGGTTCCTGTGGATCTTTGTCGTTTGTTGCATTTCAAAACTTTCCTTGGATTTGAGGATTCTACTTTCTACATGTTGGCATCTCTTTCCTCTACGCCCTTAGGTCACCGGTTTTGGTCTTCATCAACGAAGTATTCTTCCTCTTCAAACTCCTGGGTAGGCTTCTCCGTCCTATAGCTCCAAGCATCATTATGAGTTCCTTCGGACTCCAGTGCCTCTGGTGGCTTTTGTCGGTGAGCTTCATGGAGGCGAAGACTATTTTTTGTAGCTCGCTCGTGAATTCCTCTAGGTTATCACTTCTGCGGTGAGTGGACGTGTTCGCGTGTGTCTAGTCGTTTAAGCCTGGTTCATAATTAGCTCCACTTTGGAGGACCTTTCTGTAAGACTGCTACACCTACAATATCTGTTGTAAGGTTGTTTTCAAAAGAAATTTGTATGGTGCACTTGGTCCAGCCGGACACATATGATGTCCACAGTTTATGCTTCCCCTGTCACCCAATTATGCTTTGCAATAATTAAGTGTTGTCTAATCTCTAATTTTCTTGATGGAGTTTTTCTTCAACATATATAGATCAATATCTCATCGCAAACATGCGACTTTGAAGAATAGATTGCCACACTTAATCAGCTCCTACATTGTGCGTACCGATCCTTAACTGCATAGCTTCATTGTGACTATCAACTGCGCCTTGCCAGAAGTTTGCTTGATAATAACTAATACATCATATTGCGACTCGATTTTGTGTCCTTCCCACTCTCATGTTGCCAAACTTGCTAATTCCTCCCTTCTCTAGCGCTAGCACCCTCATCCCTTCTCCTTCTTTTGCTAACCCTGCAAAAAATGCAAAAAGCAAGCCGTGTCGCTGCCTCTGACTCTATTTCATGCAATTATCCATCATCATGTAACGGCCTGTTATTTTCTTGGGTTAAAGATGCCGATGGATTCAACCTCAACCTTATTAGCTTTCTCTATGTTGTGGTTAGCTCCTCTCCTAAGAAAGCAACCATTGTTTCTTTCAGACTCGGCCAACAATTGATTTGTTATATTCTGCACTCCCTGACATGCAACTTTTAAATGATCACCACCGAGCTCAGGCTGTATGCGGCCAACATTCTTGTCCTCACCTCCTCACCTCACCGAAGATGTCGTCAATCATCGCCCATGCAAGCTAGAAGTTAATTGCATTTTTTACAGCGTGGCCGAGGCGTCTGTCTAATAGTCTCATCCATTGCGGATTGTAGAGCATAAAAGATTATTCCCGATGTTTAGGTCGCGTTGCAACTAGCAGCTGCATACAGCTTGTGGCATGTTTGATCAGTTGAACATGGTAGCTTCTTTTATATAGTGACAAAAAAATCTAAATCACTTGGATGGTCCGATAGATGGGCGATGGCCAAGGCTCGTCTTCACCTCTATTTATTGCCCTCTTGCTAGTCCAATGATCTTCCTCCCCTATTGAAACTTGTACCTATCCTGGCCGCTTGCAACTATCGTCGTTCTCTCGAGAACGCGCATGGGATACATATGAGAGTAGCTCGTGATGACTTTGGCGGCGCTTTAGCCACCACCATGCTGCTAAGTGCCAACCACTACCACCCCTCGTGCCCGGTCTCTAGCCTCAGGCATCCTGCAAGCCTAGGGGCACCTCTCTAGATCAAGGAATGCTTGCCGCCTAGGCAGCCACCATCAACTGAACCAAGCATCAATGTCCAGGCAATTGGAGAATTTTAAGTGTGATGAATAAAACTTTATTCATATTCTAAATCGATCGCAGATAAAAATAATTAATCTTCTATGGATGCAAATCAACAGATGCAATGCTGGAGGAGAAATAAAATCCAACCAAAAGTTTTGTTTCCATAAACATACGTGTTATGATGTGACATTTCCTTATTTTCTTATTCTAGACACAAATGGTGCACAAACTTTAGCCACAAACCCTACTCAAACTTTGTTGTAACTATAAACGGACATGCATGTACTTAAGATGTGATGTTTCCTTAATGGAGTCAGAGTCTAATTGATGTGATGTTTTCTTAATGGAGTTCGAGTCTAATAGGAAATACATAATTTTTATCCAATATTGATTTTTATATGATATAAATTCTTTAGAATAATATAGATCGTCAGATCTTCATAAAATCTAACGGTGTAGGTTCTTCTCTTTTTTAGATTAACGTGGGAATTTTAAGACCTTCTCGGCGAATGTGGTGGCTTCTTTTAATACTATTGTATTAAGATAACTAGCAAGGTGGCCCGCGCTAATAGCGCGGGTAGCTAGTTTTTTATAATTTTTATTGACGGAATGATATTGAATTTTCATTTTTTTCTATACCCCTTTGGCATATTCTCATATACCTTTTAATGTCTAAATTTGGAGATTGATTTTAATATTGGATCGCCTTGAATATCGGTGCATTTTTTAGCATGTAAGTCCGATGGTTAATTGTAAGATGTGGTCACCTTGAATACATTTTTTTCTTTTACAAAGTTTTTTATATGTAGTTATTAAATATATATTTATATAAATGTGGTAGTGATGTTGCAGAAGGCTGCAACTTTTAACTTGCTTGTTGGACTTTAATTTATGCCTTATAATATTTTGAATCTTTATTTAGCCTTTCTTTGCAAAATCTTTTATATATATGGTATATTAATGTATAAATGTTTCTTTAAGAAGTTCAGATGGATAAAGTTTTTTATTTGGGCCAGCCCTGTTTTTTTTTCACTTTGATTTTTGTTTTATTTTTCTTGGCTCATCTCATGACATAAATTAGCCCACTTTAGAGTTGTGTCATATCAGCAATGGATATTTCCAGGTGTGTTTTGCAGGTGTCTCTAATATTTTTCTTGGACTTCTAATTTCTCCAGCTATTTCTGCTGATTTTTCCCTCTCACATTTTCTTTATCCATACATTTGAAATCGGTTAGCATTTTCCGCATCGGATGCCCTTCATGGAGAAATTCACTGTGTAGCTTGACTGCCCGAGTCCTCCCGGGGTTATCCTGTCGGCTGCAGGCTCATGTTTTTTGTTGGCGTGTGATTGGAGCAGCTGCTCCGGTCATGTCGTGCGGCGTTTGCCCACAAGGCTGCGGCAACAGCACGGCGGCTCCGGCTAGGACACGCCACGGCTCCGGCTGGGATGCGCAGCGAGCGACTTGAATTCTTGGCCAGTGGAGTATCGGCCGAGAAAGAAATCAAAACAACCTGGCGCAGGAACGCAAGCGATCAAGATGTGCAAAATGCCTCATAGGTTATGTTGTTGTTTGAAATATGCTAGTTGGTCATCTATTTATTTACTTGGCTGGAACTTTTTTCTTATCCGAGTCCTATAATTTTATTTATTGATCGGTACCTTTTTCAAGTACACATATGTATATGCTATAGAATATGAAATATTTTAATAATTGTGTTAAGCCAAGCCAGGTTATGTTGCTTTTCCTCTCCGAGTCATATACCTTTATTTTATTTATTGACCGGTCTCTTTCCAAGTACACATAGGTACATAATATGTTATGGCATATGAAATATTTTAATAATTATAGTTATTTTTCATCACGTAAGTGTGTTAGTTCTCCTTTTACTGGTTTATAAGTAAACTTAACCGTCCTCTATCACATAAGCGTGGTAGTTATCCCCTATCAAACGATCGATCTAGGCCAAACCCGAGGAATCCGATTTGACAGGGTTGCTAAACCGGTCTGCGCAGCCTCACGATGATTCGGTCCGTTCGCGACCGGCACGATCTAGCGCATTCGATGTGTTGACCGGATTTCACATCAACCATAAGAAAAAATGGAGAGATTGAGGAGGAGGGAGGAGCTTAGGCCCCTCCATTGTTTTGCTGCATCCGCCATATTGGGACTGCCTACTGCTGTGCTGCGGCTGCATGAACTCTTGTTGCCCGCGCGTGCGGCCCGTCCGTGTGTGTCTCGGGCTCTCGGCAATCAATCCAATCCCGCTCACTACCGCAGCTGGGCTTGTTCTTCAGGGCGGCAAACGTGCAGATGCACACATGAATGCATGATGCACACATGCCGCGTGCATCCTCCCGTTCCCGTCTGCCTTATTAGCTCGCCGCTGCAACGCCGTCGTCCTCTCGCGTGTTTTTGTGGCACCAGTGTGAAACAGTGTGATGCACACATGCCTCCCACCAGATCAAGCGAGCCGTCCTGCGAAGCACTGAAGCAACCTCCCGGCCACCTGGAAACACATCCCCGCACGTAGAAGACAGCTCTCGCTGCATCTTTATTGAATTAACATGGATTTTTATGATTATTATGAACTGTTAGATCTTCATAAAATTCGACGGTGCAAATCCTTCTCTTTTTAGTTTAACGTGTGAATTTCTAGACCCCTAAATTTAATATGGACTCTTCTAATTAATTTAGACCGTTAGATTTTAATAGAATCCGATGGTGCAAATCTTTCTCTTTTTTAGATTAACGTGGGAATTTCTACACCTCTAAATTTAATATGGACTCTTTTAATTAATTTAGACCGTTAGATCTTCATAAAATCCGACGGTACAAATTCTTGTCTTTTTCAGATTTCAGATTAACGTGGGAATTTCTAGACCCTCTCGGCGAACGTGGTGGCTTCTTTTAACACTCCTTTATTAATATAATAGATAGATAGATAGATGATGATATCTCTACTGGTCTTATAACCGTGTCAATGGAACATGTCTCCAAATCAAAATTTTGAATCTACCAGTGTTGTAAAACATGGTTAGTAAGCCTCCACATATCGTTACATATATCAAAAGGTGGTGATTTAGGATTTAGGCTGTAAGGAGAACTTGCGACGTACGTGGCTTTAGTTTGATCGATCCTGGACGCGGCCCTCGGCGTTCTTCAGCATGCGGTCGTGATCGGAGGAGACCATGGAGGCGGCGGCAGGGAGAATGCAGGCACCTGGCGGCAGGGAGAATGCAGGCACCTCGCGTCTGACGAGCGTTGCCGTCAGGCGTAGGTGAAGCTACTCGTGTTTGTGGAGAGAGTTATGCGCATAACAGAGCACACTGAATCAGAGCAATGAAATGCTACATCAGTTGGCCTATATTCATTAGAAAGAAAGAGAACGGCGACCATGCACACTGGCAACTATGCTCTGACGTCTCACCGGCACACATGACGATCAAGGCAAACAAGCTAGGCTAACAAACAACAGGCTAACGCAACGTAAAAACTATGCAAAAAATATGAAAAATTTCCTCATGCCAGGAGTTTGAGACACCGAAACAAACGCCCAGCAATCAAAATTTTCCTTGAGCTTTTCATACACTGCATTAGCAAGGGTCGTCTTTCCGAGCCCCCAAATCCAACAATGGAAACCCCCTTGCCATGCTGGTTGGCCACCTGATCATCCCCTTCCATCAGAATGCTGATCACCTCATCTCTAGCCTCATCAATCCCAACAAGCTCTGTCTCCTTCCTGTAATGCGCCAACAAACGAGGATCGACAGCAGCAGCAGGCCTAGCCATATCGACCCTGTACCTCTTGCGCCGCTCGCCGGCCTCAACCACACGCCTCTTGATGTCTCGGATGTCGGCGGCGACCTGACGGCGGATCCGGAGCCTCGTCAGCAGATCCAGGCTCCGACTGATGAACGCCCACATGCCGTCCGGCGGCCCTGCCGGCGCGCCGCCCGTGCAACGCACCACGAAGGTATCGATGCTGTCCTCGATGTCGTAGCAGAGCTCCCGCACCTCGCTGGCCCAGATCTTGTCCTGCTCGCAGAGCTGGTTCGGAGGAGCAGTGGCAATCTCCTTGAGCGCCCCCTGCATGCTCTCGAGCTCAGGGTGGAGGAACATGATCTCCCCCTTGACCCCTCTCTGCAGCTTGTACTCGCCGACGAGCAGATCCCCGACCTTGAGGATGAGCCTCAACAGCAACCCCATCACGACCTCCATGAATCCGTCCCTGCGAGAGGGCGAGCAATGGCGTGTGGAGTTGAGTGCTGCTGCTGCTCTCTCTCTCTCTCAAAAATCATGGCTTTATTACGAACTCGAGCTTGATTGGCACAAAGAACGGGAGCAAGAGCGAATTAGGAGTTTACCAGTCGCCGCCGGTGCGTATCGCGCAGCTGCTCTTCGGCGGACCGGCCGCCCCGCCGCTCGCTTGAATCGAAGCCGGAGCTTGCTGGCTGGCGCCGTTGACTTGAATCGATCCCTTGAAGGCTTGAACTGTGTCTGGAACTGATGACGACAAAGAAACCGGAAGCGTGGATTTTTTTAAAATCTGAAAACGTTTTAACAAATATTGTAGAATAATCATCTATCAACTAAATTTCCAAACCCCTATAAGCAAGATCCATGGTGCAACGACATTTAAATTTGAAGCATTAGTTTTTTTAGAAAAAGTTAACATGTTAAAAGTAGAAAAAGTTAGAATAAGACTGGGACCGAATACTAATTTAATTTAATTTTTCATAGATCAACGGTCAGGAAAAATTCAAGGGAAAAGTACCTGAAATACCCTCTGATACTTTACGATCATTATAACATAGCTCTAAAAATAAATAATAAATTTTTGCTATAAGGATATAACATGTACTGCTCCTAATACTATTATAAAATTTATGATTTTTTCACACTATTGAAGCACTAAATTCAACATGTTTATTTATACAGAGAACAGTCCCTAAACAATTTTTAAGCATTAGTCAAGATACTAAATTGGACAGGCCTTTAAAAGAGACTTCATTTTAATTTTTCGGGAGGCACCTGATTCCTCTTCACATACCCTTTCTCATCCAATATACTATTTCTTAGGGGTAGGAGCAAATTTCCGTTCAAGGCACAATTTTGGTTAAAAGAAAACTAATTCATGAAGAAAAAGTCGATTAAGGTGCCAGATTATATCTTGAAATTTTGTGAATCGAATATTTGGAGCTCGGAAGGATGGTTCGGCTCTCTCTAGATGAGAGCCCAAGCGACCGTCCGTCATCGACGAGCGGGGCCTGGGAGGAGTCATCGGCGCCGAAGGGACGGCTCCATGGCACGCCTCTATCCCCGAAACAGAGCATGCGACCAGGCACACTGGCATCTATGCTCTGACATCTCACCGGCACACATGACGATCAAGGCCACGAGATGCAAATATAACCCAAAAAATACTTCTTGTTCCTCTTCGTCAAACATAGGTAGACTCCAGAAGATTTGTACAAACAAACGGCAGGCCAAATACAGCATAATAAAAGCTAGAGAGCCTCGAGCATCATGGAAGTGGATCACTGCACTCAACAGGAACACAACCTCCAATAGGATACCCTTGCATGACATCTAGGCCTGACTCTCACCGGAATACCATTGCGTTTTGGCTCCTGTTTGGATGTCCAGATCCAAAATTTTGGATCAAAGAATCCTACCTTTTAGAGTATTAAATAAAGTATAATCACAAAACTAATTGCAGAATCTTAGAGCTACTTTGCGAGACGATTCTAACAAGGTATATTAATCCACGATTAGTGGATAGTTACTGTAGCATCACTATAGTAAATTTGGCTTAGTTAGGTTCATTAGATTCGTCGCGTCAAATTAAACTCATCTGTGAAAAGATTTTGCAAATAGACTTTATTTAATATACTATGCACACAAGATTCCTTGTTCCAAAAAATTGCAGGCTCCTCCTGTGGACAACACATTGCGCTGCCTTTTCCGTGCACTGCATGATTGATGTCAGCGACAGGAAGCGACATTACGGTACTGCAGAAAATGGGCTAAGGCCTTGTTTAGATGTCTTCAAAATTTTAAAATTTTACAAGATTTCCCATCACATCGAATTTTTGAACGCATGCATGAAATATTAAATGTAGCTATACAGTATTTTACATTCAAAACTTTACGCATCTAAACAAGACCTAAATTAAATTTAGCCAGCCAGCCAGGAAGATCTCTAGGTTCCAAGCGTGCACAAAGCAATTTAATCTCTGCAGATGTGGCGGAGCAGAGGAACTTGTCATGTGCCAGCAACTTATCGTTGGCGCGGATAAGTTATTCGTCATCTCAACCTAAACAGAAACAGAAATGAAATTAAGGTTAGAAGAAGATAAAGCGGAAAAGATATGTTAGAATAACGGGAGAAAGAACAGCTAGGGCCAGGGTGGCACAGGGCGGGAAAAACCAACACAATTAAGTCTAGAAGAAATGGGAAAAGAGAGAAGCGATGAATAACTGCTGGAGCTACTGCACCTTTATAATTAATAAGTATATCGTGTCGGGGATGAATGGGATGCATTTCAGCAGCACGCGTCAGCATAGCCTTGGCTTGCTCCGCCTCCTCCTTGCTAGCGCCTTCACATTGTAAACCAACAATCACCCTATGCAGCGATGGTAGGTTCCCCAGACCCAAGTCGAGACCACCATTATTGCTGGCAGTGCCTCTTCCCTCCCGCACATAAAACAACGGTCCGAGGTTAAGCACTCTGAGCTTTGGCATAGCTCCTTTTTGAAACACCACTGGCCATACAAATTGCCGGAAGTAACATTTTACAAGGCACGGGAACGAACCAGCACCAACAACGAATCCCTCAAGGATTCCCAGGTTCTTATTGTCCACCTTCAGCTTTAGAGTGTGGAGAGCTGGCAACCTCCCGAGGATTTCGAGATCCACCTGATGTAGCTCCCTCACGATGATGCATAGAAAGGTGAGATTCGGAATTAGCGATGGATTCACCCAAGCCGGCAGTGTAGAAAACCAGATGCCTGTTATATCCAACAAACGGAGATGTCGAGGAGCGACCCAGGCATCCAATACACAGATGTTGCGTACAACATAACCAATGCAGATATCTAGTTCCTGGATCTTTTGTAGCTTGCGTAGGCACTCCAACAGCTTATATACACTGAAGTCTGAACTCTGAATCCGGCCGGGTGGCCATTGAAGGAAACATCTCACTAGCTCTTTCATATGCAACGGAATCAGCGATTGTACGGCACCAATCTGTCTCTGCCTTCAAAGAGTAAGAACCTGAAGCAAACATCAGAGCTGTAGTTTTTGTTCCCTCAAAAATCCTAAAAACAGACTCCGACAGTTGAAGTACTGGCACGGAACCAGAACCTCTGAGACCAGTCCCAATCCTCCTAGTAGAATGGTGTCCATAGAATTAATAAGGGTGCCATGTAAGCAATATGGTGATATGGCAAGAGAGTTAACGAGGGAAAAAATAGACATAGTTTCTCATGCAAGACACCATGTCTACACAAGAACCAAGAAAGGGAGAAGAGTGATAGGATGAGACAAGGAGAGAGAAGAGAAATGATGAGACAAGGAGAGAGAAGAGAAATGATTGGATGAGATTTATTTTTTTCATTCATCATAAAAACTAAGCATTGGGGAGATAATGTCAATGGGTAGTTTCTTACTCTCTTTTTTCCTTTAAACACCATCTATGGACACTATGGGTTGGGGATGGCCTGGGATCATGGTTGGTTTTTGGGTTATGTGCTGTGTCATAGCATAACCTTTCATGTGGTAAGCAACAGATCAAAGTATTGGTAATTACGAGGAAGTAATCCAAATGTACGCTCTGTACT
Organism: Panicum virgatum; assembly: GCF_016808335.1. Taxonomy (NCBI): domain Eukaryota; kingdom Viridiplantae; phylum Streptophyta; class Magnoliopsida; order Poales; family Poaceae; genus Panicum; species Panicum virgatum. The sequence continues at coordinate 46,384,779 of NC_053143.1, forward strand.
ATTGTGCCGAGCTCAGTTCTGGAAATCTGAACAACAGACAGGCCATTTCTTATCATCTTTACTATTACCAACCTAGTATCCAAGGTGGACACTTAAAAAATAGAGAAATTTTAGAAATTCTCACAAAAATAAAAAACATTCAGCCATCAATCTGGCAACTCTAATCATAATAGTCATTGGATATATTATCTTTCCTAATAAATTACCCACCTCTACCATTATGAAAATAGAATAAAATATCCCCTAAACATGTATCCAAATTATTCAACTCTGCCATTATAAAAATTCTAAAGTAACCCCTAATCTTCGTGTAAATTACCCACCTATGTCATTATAAAAATAATACAAATAACCCCCTAAATTTGCATATAAATTATCCAATTATATCATTATTAAAAAAATTAAAGTAACCATAAATCCGAATCTAAATTATATAATTATAAAAAAATTAAAGTGCACCAAAATAAAATTCTAAATTATTATTTCTATCATTATTAATATATTATTTATGTTATTGTTTATATAAAAGTATTACACACGGTATGTGTCACCATGTACTCATGTATTATGGGAGAGACATGAATACCAATTCATAAATAAATAGTTCAACTAAATATATATCAAATACACTTGGAAGTTTGATGCAAAATAAAATCTATTGCAACTAGATAATAATAAATATGTATTTTAGAGTATGTGTTAGAATATTTAGTAGATAAAAGATGACGTGAGATAGATAATTATAATTATTAGTTATAAGTTTTATTTTTACATTAATTCTAATTAGCCCACCGGTTGATAGGCTAGTGTCCCGCACGGGTTGTAGGCTAGTGTAAACGACGAATAGAAGACAGAACCACTTTATGGCGTCATCAACGAGCCACCGCCTTGGGTCTCCATTGCGTCGCCATCAGGTTTGAACACAGATAAACCTCGCCGTCCTGCGGCTCCGACTTTCGGCAGCCGGCGGGGAGAATAGCCTCCTACAGCTCGGACATGGTCTTGCAGAAGCAGAGGTCCTGCAGTGCGATGAGCAGGGGTCGGCAGGGAGGACTGTAGACTGTGCGCCTAATTGTGTACTCACTGACGCTTTGGCCCAGTGGTTAAGGCGTGTGCCTGCTAAGTGCATGGGGTTTCCCCGCGAAATTGCAGTCACATTCGAACCTATGTGAGGACCAATGGTGGTTATTTTTGAATGATGAGTGATTGAAAACATCATGTGAATTTAATGTATCTCTTGGCTCGTGATGTGCAGTTATAGGATGCAGCATGGCGGTCGACGGCGCAAGGTGAAGGTCAGACGAAAGATTTATGCTGAGGGACCAAGACGGCAAAGGATGAATGCGAGTAGTCCTGGACCGAGGGACCCGAGAAGGACGGATGGAGTCATGAGCGGTCCACACGGTGCACGGAAGATCAAGAGTACATGGTGATGAAGACAGCGTCAGCCAAGTCGGCGAGGACGTTGGCGAGTCAAGTAGGCGGCCCGTGCGGCGGGCGCGCACGAACACTCGAAAGCGTCAAGACTCGGTGGGAGGCCGGACACACGTCGGCATGGGCAATTTGTCCGGTTTAGCCTCAAAACCGGGGGAGACACGTGGCGCCACTCGTGGCGGAGGGCACGTGGCGCCATCGTGAAGCTTGCGTCGAGGCGAAGTGAAGTCGTGAAGGCGGCGTGTCAGTCCGTTGTTCTTATGAAAAAATGGACGAATTTATTTCTACGTGGGCATATAATGTAATTAATTAAGTGGAGGTATTTTAGTCTTTCTAGTGGAGGAATTAGAAGAGAAGGAGTGGGCAGCCATCTTCTTTGGTTGGACCAAAACAGATCACGGTCGCCCTCTCCTTCTCCCCTCTCGTTCCTCTTTTCTTCTCTCCCCTTCTCCATCTAGAGTTAGGGATTTGAGATGTATTTTTATTTGGTCCCTTACTCTGTTCTTGCGTGCAGGTTGGTCGGGGCGCAAGAGCTCGCGGCTCGGGGCGTCGCCGAGCACGCGGCGGCCGGCGGGCGCGGCCTGGCGCTCAAGCCTGCAGCAGCCCCC